>NC_091935.1:14386362-14616362 GCF_041260155.1 Ptychodera flava
AAGGTACCAGTTACAGATGTACTTTTTCTTGATAATGTTGCATGTTAGATCGATAAAAAACATACAGCTGATAAATATGGCAGACTTTGTGTAGATATTACGCATCAGCTCCTGACTGTGTACACCATGTGCATGCTTGAAGTGTCAGTTTTAAGTCTTGGTTTGTGGTAGAGAAAATTTCTGCATTATGTATGACCTTTCCTGAATGTGTTTCACTTTATGCTTTAGATTTACGAAGGCCTGAAACCAAATGAGAAATACGAGAAGGCTCTTGACTTTAGGTGGCCACAGAGATACGATCAGTGGTGGGAATGCAAATTTTTATCAGAAGGAATCATTGATCAGGGTGAGTTTGCAGTACGTCTTTAATCTGATCCACTTATCAAACTCAGAGGTGCTTGTACTTTCATGAACATATTGCTGATATCAAAAATCAAAAAGATCAAATGCTGTTTGTAAAGTGGTCTCCTGGATCTCCTCATGTGATGCCATTTCCTTACATCCATTGTGCTCCATGTTGTGGCAGCTCATATCTACGTAATGAAGTTGGATCAGTCATTCTGTACAAAGACGTAAATGAGTCAATTCAAGTCCGTTTGGTAACCCTTTTCATGTTCAGTGATCATTGATTTTAAGACTTTTCTGTCGGGAGTTTGGATTCACAAAAATGAAATTCCTGGTGTTGTTCCGTCAGGTGGAGGATTCCGTGACAGTCTGTCAGACATGTCAGATGAGTTGTGTCCAACTGACGGTGAGGCCCCTGTACCGTTACCTTTTTTCATCAGATCACCCAATCAGGTAAGAGATTGCAGATGACATCATTCTAACATGCTGTGTTGCATGAGTGTACCATTTATACTTGTATCTGTGGATGAAGAAGCTTCAAGAACAAATCAGATATTCCGGACACCAGCCTTCCTGTCATTTTAATTTTGTTGCACAATTTATCGTTTGTTACAACAACACAAAGTCACAATTAGATTCAAGAACGGTCGTCTTCAAAGCTGTCTTTCACAGGCATTGATTTTTGAAGAATACACCTTCTCGTGTCTATTTATAGACAGAGAAGGTATTAGAGTTGAAAACCAGTACGCTGGTGTCAACTACTTCCGTCTGTCAAGACTTCCGTCTGTCAAGATCCGTTGACGTCATGCCATTGTGATGGGTCATATCATAAACTGGTGGGGTGTTCATTGTTCAGGTTGAGGTGTAGGAGACTATTTTGAGCTGTGACAAAAATCAAATGGGACTTAGCGGCATAGCCAGTGTTAAGCCTTTCTCCAAGGTTTCTTAGTTGACTACAATCTATTGCAGACTACTGAGCTGACGTTAGGGGTACTCACTTTGTGTTTGCTCACTCTGTGTACGTGTGCGCTAGTGTTTGGTACTGAGTTGCGTGGATATCCCCTGATATCCCCTCATGGCCTCACGTGATATGGGCCTGTTGCATAATCTGCAGATGTTAGCCAGTCGGCATTTTCCTTGCATTTTTTCTCATTTAATTTTGCAAAATATCGGCGAGTATCTCAATATTTCAAGATAACTCTTTCTTCCCAATCGTTTCCTGGAGTTTCAGAGTCATATGAACGAAAATGAGTGAAAGTTTTAGACAGGAAAATCGGACGTCGGCCATGTTCAATGTTTACAGTACAATCAGAAATTTATGTGGAGGAAATATAGTAACTAACAAACACTGTTCATGATGCCCGCCCTCTAGAGGCAGACCTTCCTATATGAAGTACCACATTTGATGCTTGTGGAAAGCTTGACCACACAAAGGAGCATTTTAACTTTTAGAAAATGACAAATTGAATAAGAAGGTATTCTGAAAATGTCAAAAACTGAGGAAAAATGCGCAAATATTCAAAATAAACAGGTTAACTGACTGGTCAGCTATAAAAAATGAAAATGTTTATGATCAAAAGTTTTTGAGATGCGCACATTTTAACAAATACAGAAATTATTAACATTATAAATATAAGACCAAACTATTTTTTCAGGGATGGGAGAGGTTGGAAATGAGGGGTGAGAGACAAAGACACTCCTATTGCTGCATGTGGATGCAGCCACACCATTTCATTTACAGCATACTTATTCACTGTGTTGTGTTCAAGTTCCATATTGTACTGACTGTCATACAAGGATAACATAAGCAAATCAAATAAAATTAGAAAAGGATCAATGCTGTTGTGTGGATTTTGCTGAACATGGCTGATTTTAATATTTCGCCCTATATATTTGGTATCCAGCAAAGGCATATTTTGATGTAAAGTCCAAATTAACACTACATTGCTGACAATATATGTTACCGTTTCTGCATGAACTTTTCCTTTTTAATTTAAATTATAGTATAGTAGTACTTCAAACAGATTAACAATTATCGTGATGTCAACCCGTAATTTTACATCACAAAGACTGTAATTCTGCCAATTTTTTTATTTTTCAGTCATTTTATTGATTTTGCACCGCACAAGATGATTGAACAAATTGCAATGTTTGAATTTGTAAACTCAAAGAATAAAATCCTTTGGTCACAGATTAAATTATTCTTTGAAAAGAAATTTACTCTTAAACACTTTTAGCATATATTCTTTACACGGTCATGTATTTCAAGGTAAATATGCCTATCAAAACGGTAATTTCTTCACTTTCAATTTTTTTTCAATACTATGACAATTATCAGCCATGAGGTTTTACAAACACAATACCAGATAAGCGTTTTTCATCATTTCCACAGGACTCTTTGGAAAATCCATTTAAAACAGTTAAAAGTGACTTAAAATGATCACTTGGTATACCGGTACATTTAATTTATAGATGCCAGGTTGTGTATTTCACATGCACTCAGGTCAGTAAGGAAGTGCGTCATTACTATTTTGGACTTAATTCTTATTTCTGAATTATTTAACTTTTTTCCACATTGAACTATCTTTAGGCAGTTTATACTGTAGCTTAGAATTTTTTTGATTGATATATTTAATCATCTTTTGGGTTCTTTGGGTCCATATCCCACCTCATGCCCCTACATCATCAACTATTTACCAACATCTCCATGCCAACAACCATTACCTGACCTGGCCACACATTAGAGAAGGTACAGCGTCATTGACGGTATTTTTGAAGAATACACCAATATGTGAAAGCTGTGATGATTTCTCAGTAGTGACTATTCTGGTTACTTTTGCAGACTCAAGATAATTCAAACATTAACCGTGACAACTACATACCCAACCCATCCTGTAAGGAATTAGCCAAGTATGAATGGATAGGTCAGCTGATGGGTGGATGTCTCAGAAGCAAAGAACACCTCGTGAGTTTGGCAGGAGAAATTCTTTGTTCATGTACATTTGTGTCAAAAGATAGAAAAGATGGCTGTTTGGTCGGGGGGGGGGGGGGGGGAGAGAGAGAGAGAGAGAGAGAGAGAGAGAGAGAGAGAGAGAGAGAGAGAGAGAGAGAGAGAGAGAGCGAGCGAGCGCAATGTAGAACTCATAGGATACTTGGAGGGAAACCGTTTGATTTTGACCCACTTTCATTTAAGAGTGTAATCCTACTGTTTGCGATGGAAATTATCTTTTTGTTTCAGTAAATTGACTTCAATAGTCACTAACTGGTTTTTGTGTTTTCAACTGCTAGGTACTTGCGTTACCTTCATATGTGTGGAAACAGCTAGCCGGTGAGAGAGTGTCGTGGGCAAGGGATTTCATTACAGTTGATGCTGCCGAGGTAAGAAAACCTATCTAATCCCTCATTTGTAACAATACATATTTCTGATGGAATAGTGCATTCATTTCTTAGGTGCTACTATCTTTGCCACATACTTATCAAGTGAGTATGTTTTATGGTCAAATATACCATAGACCTTCAAAGTAATTTTATTGCTTTTGTGATCTACAGCTTGTGAAGTTGTAGGAAAATTTTTTCCAATAGTAAAAGAGAATGGTGGCCATTTGAATTTCAAATATTGTAAATCTCAACAAATTTGCACCGTGACCTTTCAAATTTATTCTTATCCTTGATAATGAAAGTGCTTGGGTAAGTTTAATGCAGTAAAGTGTGAACAAAAGTAGGAAACTCATTGTGTATGTTACTCTTTAACTGACAGAAATGTAAAAAACGGAAATTGGCCCCTTCTTATTATATTTTATGTTACCCTCCTTACAACAATAGGTCTTGTCTATCTGACATTTTGTCATATGTAGATGATGACAAATTTGTGATCAACACATTAGGCTATGAACATGTTAATTTATTGAGCAATATTTTTGTCATTCCAAGTGTCTTTCTGATGCTCTCCTTTCGATCTTATCACATCAACCATCTCCTTGAGAGGGCTCTGCAGCATTCATACAATGGAATATCAGTATTTCCAATTACATGGTTTGCAAATGTGCAATCTAGTATGAAGCTTGTCCTTTTTTGTGGTATTACATATTTTTTCTTCAACTTCATCATCAGAAAAAACGCCATGTAGACTTCAGTAGGCGCTGGAGTTATTTTCTATGGACAGGCAAAAAATCGAACATGAGCATCAAGTGTGTATGTGGTACTAATCTTCTTACTTTCTAGCCTCCTTCATTGTGTGTACATAGTTAGCCCACTCTATAACAAACTATGGGATTAAACCATATTTTCAAGAAGACGGATATCAAATAACATCCCGAGACCAAGTTGCATTGCCGTAAATTCATTCTGACCATGCATTCCATACCAATGACAGGTAAAGCTTATAGAAACAATAGAGTCCATGGACAGAGAGACCTTTGACGCCAACTTTGCCGGAGAGCTGACCTACACCGTAGTCCTAAGTGATCACAGCATTATACCCTTGGTAGAAGGCGGTGCAGATAAGTGTGTGCAATATGATGACAGGCAGAAGTACTGCAAAGAAGTCCAGGGGGTTAGGATGAAGGAATGCAAGCTACAGGTCAGTGTCAAACAGGTCAACTGTCAAACACCATGGACACTGTGCTTGTTGCTGTGTGCAGCTAACATGGTTATTATGCCCTTTGTAGGCTGTAGTGGACATTGTCAATGTTTTGCACCAGTCAGCGATTTGAAGTTCTATGTCAGATTTTTTTCATGGTGATTTGTGTATTGTGAGTTACATGCTAACACATGGAATCACACACAGTGAGATTATAAAGTTGAACATTATTGCAACAGAAACCATGTGATTAATCTCTCTTGATGAAGTCTTTTGGACTAACAGATTTGGCTCTGTCTGTCTATCCACAGCCATTACTCAACCATACCTGTACTGATTTCATGAGGTACATATGTCAACTTGTTTTGTGATACAATTTAATATGGCTACCAGTTAGCCAGTTTGTACATCCAAAGCCATTACGCAGACATGCCTGAACCCATCTTCTTCAGTAGTGGTATAAGGGCTATGTACTGTAACTTACATTTGCATGTCAATTTTTATCAGGATTCAATCCATTATAGCCACCAGCCGGCCATTTTGTTTGATTTTTTCCATGTTTTAAACGATTGTATAGACAGGCCCAAATTGAAGGTATACAAAGTTGGTTGAGGGGCAATGCACTGTGATATAATGCGGATGTCAATTTATGTCACAGTACACTGCAATATGTCCACCATATGGCCATTTATTTTTTTATTTTTTTTTTGTGCATCCAATGCCATTGTGTAGAAATACCTTAAACTATCTCATTCAAAGTTACATGTAGTAATAGGGCATGTACTACTACGATATGTGTGTATGACAATGGTCGCCTAAACAGACAGCAAATACTATAAGTAAAGACAAGTGAAAATTACACAGCATACTATGAGAAACTGGGTGATCTCTGGTTACTCACAATAGTTTGCCTGCGACAGTCTGTTCAACAATTTGACCGTCTGTTGTCAAGCACAAAGTGCGTACATTGACTTGACTGCTTACAGACTAAGCACTGAGTGATGATGACTCCTCTGACTTTGAAAGGGGCTCTTTTAAACCAGTTGGTAGCTGCAGTTCAGCCTAGTCTGCAGACATGAGAAGTGACTGGCAAACTCAGCTCTGGTTCAATTCACTCTAACCAACAATAAGTGTGCACACTGGTGACAATAGCTCAGCAGTAGCATATGTACAGCACAGGCAATAGTTGAGTAGTAACACACTGATTGAAAAGATGCTAATTACAGAATTGACATCAGAGACAGAACAGCATGTCTGCCCAGCCTTTTTGTGCAAGTACCTTGCTGTAAACAAGTCAATATATTTAACTCAATGATGTCATATTTGCAAAGTTCACGCTGGTTGGTGCCACACTAGTAAGTACAGGTGCTGCTCTAGAAGTTCGCAGTTCATTCACCCGACACTAGGCCTAGGCGGTAAACATCAGATGCAACACATCCAATATGCAAACCAGTATCTCAATAACTAGTTGGATCTGTACATTACCCCTAAGAAGTAAATGTACTCTAAAAGAAATGTACCTCACCCAAATTCACAAAATAAACCAATATGTGACAAGCTCCCCAAAACCAATGTTCTAGTGGGGACTGTGTCGTCCACGATGACTCTTTTTCATTTAGATTGCTCATCTTCATTCTCAGTCATGGTGTTACAAGTTTAAACATTGTCTTTGTAGAGTTAACAAAACTAAGGAGAATTAACTATTCATCACGACACCATTTTCGTTAAATTACAAGTTAAATTACCAGCTCAGTATGTTTTTCTTCAGATCTATTGCCAATATCAAGACATGTCCCAGCCCTCCAATTCATTTTAATATCTTGTTATTGCTTCATCCAGGGAATTGAGATAATCTCAGCCTTTCTCACTTCAATCCATGTGTGATTTTGAACATGTTAAAGGTATACTGTCACCTGTTCCATTTTTGCCACAGTTACCATGGAAAGAGAAAATCTAACCAATCGCAGATTTTAAGTGGGTGGCCACTTTTTAAAAACAGTGCCCTCACATAGGCATTTTGAATACCAAGGAACGCCCCTTTGACCATATATGGGCATATTTAGATTACAGGTGACTGTACACCTTTAAATGACTGACCTTATGATACCCTTTAGCCCTCCTATCCAAATCTGCCTGACTGTCTAACAGCTATTTGCTCAAACCATAGTGTGGTCTCCAGGAGGTTTACCATAGTATTTATTTGTCTGGTTTATGTACAGACTGATTCAATCCGGAGAGGTTTGTTGAAAGTCATACCCCAGGCTGTCTTAGATCTGCTCACATGGCAGGAACTTGAAAAGAGAATTTGTGGGGATCCTGAAATAACAGTCGAAGCATTGAAGAAAACAAGTAAGTCTTGACAAAAGCAAAGGCTACGTTTTTACAAAATATAGGGATTGGGGATTTAAATAAATTAGGATGAATTGCCAACTGACACAGTGATACCCTCATACTGTTTCATAGTACGATGGATCAGTGAAATTGAAAACCCAAGTTGCTTTAATCTGTGTACACATAATTAGAGTGCAGTTGCCTGGACATAGTGGACTGAAGGTATTGTTCCCATCGGGGAACTGCTCCATTCCAGATACACCCACTGTATGTTCTTTTCTCCTACCAGCATACTATGAAGACCTGGAGCAGACCGACACCAGGGTGAAGTATCTGTGGGAAGCCATGACAAATTTTACCAATGGTAAGCAAGTGTGATAATATTTACATAAATTTGTTTTAGGACAAGGTGTGGAGTAGTTCCTATCTGAAATGATTTACACACAGAACAATAAATACTGTATTTAAAAAAGCTGTAGCTCAAAAGAAATTATGTTCAGCAAGTTAAGGTTTTCAGAAAGATCAAATGATCAGTTGATGAATGATGTGGTTCTTTAAATAAAGATAGATATGTATACACTTTCTCAATATGAACTTGCAGCTTTGCTTTGGGAGTTGACAAAGTGAGGTTCCCACCCATTGTTTAACACAGCACAGCATTTTACCTGGCAAATCTTGCTACAATTGTACCAGTACAATATAAAAACTTTTTGAAGTTTCTACTCAGCATGTATACAGACCTGTGGCAAAAATAATGAGATTTTTCTTTACATGGTAATACATTTGACAACAGAAGTGTGAATCATGCATTTCTATTGTTCATATTTACAGAGGATAGAAGTCGTTTTCTAAGGTTTGTTACTGGTAGAAGAAGACTACCAGCTCCTCTGTATGTATGCCCTGATAAGAGGTAAGAAACTTCAGTGCTTCCACCACTAGAGGGCTGATATGCATAGAAAATTGCATGTCACTGTTAAAATGGTGGGTTCTTGTATCTGTGGGGGTCATGGATCTTTGTTCTGAATTGGTCATACAGGCAGCTGTGTAGGCCTGCTTTCTACTACAGGTCAGGTGTTTGTGTACATTAGTGGGAAAATGAAATTTTCTATCCCAACAGCTCCCTGATTCCTTGCATTCATTCTGAATCCTGGTATCATTAAGTGTACTTATGCTAAGAATGTTCCTGCCAAGTTACCCCAGTCATTTTTCAATGTCATATAACAGTGTCATAAATGCACCTTTTCACAATACTTTTTATACATGGCTGTTTAAATCTCTTTGACGTGTCCTTTACCTGCAATCTAGACCATGAAAGCTGCTCTCACTACTAATATACTGTATGAAATGAGATGCAAAGCCAGAATGTAAGATGGAAAGTGGCGTTTTGCTCTGCTTTGTACATTGTACTGGTAGTGCAATAGTTTATTCTTGATGATAAGAAACTTAATCAAGTTTATACATTTATACAGGCAAGAAGAAATTAAAAACTACTAGCACCAGAGGGCCTGCAAAGGTGCCCTCCGGAACTCTTGGTTTTGGATATTTCTTTCATTGTAGGAATTTTTTAATACTTAAATTCATGTCTGTCCACCAGATGTTGATGAAGTAATGTGGACACAGACTAAGTAGTAACTTTTCTGTATTTGTTAAAGCAGGTCAGACTCAGCAGACGCTTTACCAGAATCTTCCACCTGCTCCAGTACTTTATTTCTTCCCAATTACTCCAGGTAAGGTGACCTTACCTGATTCAGTTTTCTTTTCTTCGGTGTGGTTTGGCCCACGTACAAAGACATCTGGTCAATGACCGAAACCTAAGATATGAGCACTAACAAACTTTGCGTGAAATCCCTACCAGAGTTTTAGTACCTGACATTTTCAGAAGAGGATGTTACATTATGTGAAGATTATTATTGGCCACTGTGTAAGATTATGTGATTCAGAATCAGAGCTAGAATCAAAGTTAAAAGAATAGGAAACTTTTTTCAAAGAGTTGCGGTTAACAGTGTTGCTTACATTGTATCTGAATGCTGTGTTGACAGTTAATAAGTTACTGGTAGTGCGCTACATGGCATGTTGTGACCTTTAATATACTGTTGAAACATTTTCTGGTTTCTAATCCAGATGATACATCAAAATTTCTGTGCAGATATCATGTAACCCTCTGTACCCCATTTTCCTGCACATAGTGCTAAATCACTTCATCTGAATGAGTTGGGTTACCAAACTCTGGTTTGAGTGGGATTTAGGAAAGGACATGAAGAAATAGACACTGCCTGCTCGACTACAAAAAGTCTATTACTTTTCTACAATTTGCAGTATGTGTCATCACAAATAGTATTACTATTTGGTGTGCTTTTTTATGGGGCTACTTGTGTAGAGAAAGCCAGAACTATTGTAAAATTATTTTCATTCAATGGTATTTATGAAGGGCATTGGAACTGATTCCACTCAAACATTTTCCTACGTACCAGTTTGGGGTCAGGATTTTTGATAGGGTTATTGTAAGTGTCCAGTGGGCGTATGTATGAGGGTGACGGTCTCAGAATTGCTTGAAATATTGACTTCAGAGATTCAGTATGTTGGTAGTGTGAGAAACAGTAATTATGAGGTCTCAATTTAGAAATCCATGTCTCCATTTTATTTATATTCCTGAAAAAGTAAAACAGAACACTTTCCCTTTCAGTGCACGAGTGGCAGAGGAAAAGCTCCGGTATGCAGCGTACAACTGTGTTGCCATAGATACAGACATGAGTCCGTGGGATGAGTAGGGTACAAACTGGCTTGGTGTCTACGCAAAAACACACCTGATCATATTTACATGTTTTGGCAAGGCAACATATTTAGTATAACATGACAAAATTGTAAAATATGTGAAATAGCATTTTTTTTACATTTCTGTATTTGTGTAATTTTTTTGAATACAGGATCATAAAATGATCTCATGATTGAAGTAAGTGAAACACAACCTGGTTTCTCCTTTGTGTTACATCGAAGAACCTCAATCAAAATTTTTTTTATTTAACACTGTAAAACTTCTGGTGACTACAGTATCTCGCAATTCTTGTTTCCAATGTAACTCTTATTTTTTTCTTTAATTCCAAATGCATGGTTGAAAATTGGACATTTGAAAATTAGCTAATGCCCATTTTGTATTTTAAGCAGTACCTGGTTGACCACTAACACCTCTACTACCCTCTGAATAAATAACCTAAAAATATCAATATTCATGATGCAAACTTTATTTTGTCTCCACACTTTGAGGATTGAATTTTCATCGACATCACTATTCCCAGGTATTTAAGATTAGAAAATAATGACGTTTTCTATCATGAATCTAAATCTTGCCACAACTTTAGATACTAAAGTAAAGTTGACGGAGTTTAAGTAGGTTAGAAAGTGTTATTACGACAGGTATTTGGAATAGAAATGTTGATGTTGCCTTGTACAGTTTTCACCATGCCTATTACAAGGAATGCCAAACCGACTTGTCCTATCCCAGACGTCCACCATTGTATGTCGGAACTGACTTATCTCTTGGAGACCCTATGATGATATGTAGTGATGATTGACAACTCGACATGCATGATGATGTTGACCTCTAAAATTCTTGTTCGGAAAATGCTCTATTTGCAACACTCTAGCTGCTTTAAATTTCTTTGTTGAAATGATTGAAATTGAAATGAGAAATTTTTACAGTGGAAAGTACTCTTGTCACTTTTTGAATTGATCAACAAGCGGTTTTGTACCTTTTATGAGTTTGCTCTTGTGGCTGTTGCCAGGTAACAGGACCAACCACTTGCGTTTGAACTTAGTAAGTTAAGAGTCATTCTGACACAAGGGGGCGCTGTTCACCTTGGTAGGAATTTCTAAATGCCAAATTTGTGGTAAATCTGAAAATAATTAGTCTAATTTCACATAATTATGCTGAAATGTACCTTGTCATCTTACTGCAGTCTTTTGCTTGGGTGATCAGTGTCATGGGATGTCTCAGTTCGGTTTTGAAAAGTGTTTTGTGAAGATCACTAGAAAGATTGTGATCATGATTTCTGTGATGGAAAAAGAAGTGCTTTCAGGTCAGAATTTTGTTCAAACAAGACAACCAGCTTTTTAGATATTGCCTGTTGTTGTAGTGTAGACACATGAATAAAGAAAGCTTTAGCCAGTTGACTGACATGATTTCATTGGTAATTCCTTCTCTCTTCTTGAGAGTTATATCTACCTTTGTGATTGTGCCCTCTGTAGTGTCAACTTTGGACCGGTCAACTTGTAGATGGTATGACCAGAAAGCAAAGAATTGGTCATTTTTTCACCTGGATGAATTCATGAGCTGATGTTTGTTTAGGGAGCTGCCACTAAACTGTAAAGCAACGAACCAAAACAGAAGTTACAATCCTTTCCAGACACAGTTCTAATTTCTTTCCATCCATTTGGTTTGTATCCCATTTTCATCAATGACGACAACAGTATGGAAAATGTAAATACACAGAAATATAGTTTTATGTTGGAAATTGTCATGTGTAAACTAAAAAAATTGTGCCGAAATAAAATCTGTAGTTGTTACGTTTCACGTCCATGTTCACGTTGTCATTGTATGGTTGGTCCAAGATACAGCTGGTCTGTTGAAAAATATGGTGTCTTACTGAAACGTTCTTGATACAACTAATTTCAAAAACTACGTTCTGTAACTTCAGCCACAGTTTCTGCATCACAACCTGGCATCATGCATCCAAAAGCCAGAGAGTGATGCTGCATACAAGCTGCCATATTTTGTATGTCTTCGAAGACTACTCGCAAGTTCTTGACACTTGGGCCTCAGTCCCTAAACGGACTGTGGGTACTCCATATCTCTTTCAAAACTTTCAGCCATGTAATCTTATCATTTGTACAGTCATCAGCATGTGAAACTATCCCTCAAGTACCATGTATTTGTGTACATAACACTCCTTAGCAGTGTTTATTTATTTATTAGAAAAGCTTTTAGTGTATTGTGAAATGGCTTTCTTCATTAAGGTCAGGAGTTGCGTAGTATGCCATTTTGGAAACACTGGAATGATTCCCAATCAAGAGCAAGCACTGATATCTGGACAAACACACCTACTCTGGATTTATGAAAAAAATATGTGTATATTGGATGTGAGGTGTTTATCTGAAATAGCAACTGACTATGGTGATGTGAAGTGTTATCCAACATAACCACCTTTGGATAATGTTTTATTTGATATATTGGATGTGAGGTGTTATCTGAAATAGCAACTGACTATGACAATGTTAAGTATTATCCAACATAACCACCCCTATGGATAATACTTCACATCACCATAGTCAGTTGCCATTTCAGATAACACCTCACATCCAATGTTCATGTGAGGTGTTTACCTGAAATAGCAACTGACTATATAATGTGAAGTATTATCCAACATAACCACCTCTATGGATCATGGGTTTTATTTGATACGTATACTCTTCCATGATAAGATATCTAGAATTGAAGGAACAAACAGCTGAGAAACCGTCAACAATTTTGTAATCTGTCACAATTTTTTGCAATCTTTTTTTTTAGTTTTCCACAGAATTTTCCAGGAATTTGTGTTCAATAGCACATGACAGAAATTGTGATATCCACGGTTTACCCACAGAGAATATGTGTATAAAAAGCATGGCACTTGTTTTATCTTCTACTTGCTCTAAGGACTGTTCTCTTTGGCATTGCAAAAAATTCTTTGTGTAAGAAAAGGATTTCTGCCAGCAGACCGTTTTGTTCTGCTGTAGTCATATTTCTCTTCTGAGGAGAGATGTAGTGTTAACTTTTAAATATTTTATGGCAAGTTGAGACAAAAACTGTTCAAAATGTTTGAGTACTGATGAGAAATATGTAAGAAATGGTCACAAAATCAAAGAAGTGGGAATGATATTTTTTTATAACTGCTGGTGTTTAATTCTTTTGTAAGTTATTTTATACGTTAACTGGGCCGTCAGAGCTTGATAGTTACTGTGTTTTGAGTTTTGGGGTTGGCGTCATGTACTTACGATTATAGGTTATGTATATATGTAATGTAATTATTAACCGAGAAATCATTGAAATGGTTCTTACGGCAATAAAAAAGTCCAGAAAATATCTTTCCAGCCTTTGTGTCTGTTTTGATGACATAGATAGATTGTGTTGCTAGCCTAAACTAATATAGCATTGCGTTTATTAGACAATGTTGAAACACGGTCCCACCACCATGGTTGAAACAAACATGCAAGAGCTACTATTGTATGCATGTGACAGACTGGCCATTGTGTATGGTCATATTGGGGGACATCATTGTGGAGCCTGTAAAGTAACAAAGATTGGCTCATCAGCTGTCCAGTAGGATGTATGACCAGTAAATGCTGTGTATATTCACAAGTGCCTTTACCCTGGAAAGTAAGTCGCCTCCAGCTTAGCTGAATGCCAGGAAAACTTTTCAGATTGTCAAAATCTGGATGAGATTGGCTATGCAATTCACATGGATACCATATTCCTGTATTGCCCATTGATCTATCAGTTACCTCAAGACCAATTTATTCAGACATCTACCAAGGCAAAAGAACTGTTCCTTTTAATAGTCATTTCCTTTGCCTCAGAGATGTTGTTGCTATGCTTGGATGGCAAGTCAATGTTGAAAGGTGTACTTTTATCTGTGAGTTAGTGAGAACTATGCTAGTTCCTCTGAAAGAAGGCAGGTTTTCCAAGATGTACTTGCGACATGTTTTGTTATCGTCATAGTTGTTTCACTCAATGTTTATAAAAAAGGCAATGAAAACTATAGTTGTTACAGAGTTGCAAATATGATGATTTATTTACCAAAGTGTTAAATTTAAGGATTGAAGGATTTGGATAACAAAGATGATTTCATTTACAATCATTGTCCTCCTACATTCATACTGCTCAGATCTTGCTTGGATATTTTCAGAGCATAAGATTGCACAAAGTTACAAATTTGTTGTCTACAATTCTAGTTGTAGACTTGCATTTCAAGTGCATGCTGAGTAAAATTACAAAGCTTACAAGAATTGGTTAAAACGTCCCATCCCTTTCATTCTGTGGAAATTTTCAGCAAGCCCAATTTCTGAATGATGTAGGAATGTACCATTAGAATAGAAATGACAGTGGAGTAAACGAATACCAACATTCCTTCATACATCACTTTTGGAGAGAACACACTCCAAACAAACAAGTGGTATCTTTGAAAAGAGACCAGTACTGTGTACACTGCTAAAGGTAATGCCCTCGTCAGTGCAAAAGTGTAGATCATCTCTTGAATTGACCGTTTATATCTGTAAGAGAAACAGAAATGCTACACCAATGAAGAGTTTCCTGGAAGGATACAAGTGGTTATCCTTTCAGTACCTCATGTACGCTGTAGTAACAAAAATAACAAGTACTGACCCATGGTAATTGACCAGGCTAAATGCTCAGTATCTCACGGTAATACATCAAACACCTCTAACTTTGAAGTACCTGGTAATAGGTATATGTCATGAAAATCAACTCTACTCAATAGAGATCTGAATCCAGCTGGGGATACCGTGCACATCTCATACGTGTACTTTGCTGATGTTTACAGCAATCTTCATATTTCATGCCTGTATTGAACAAGATCTGGCACCTTCAACATATCTGACTTCTAACCCCTGCCCTGATCAACCCTCTCCCTCTCTCTTCAAATTCCTGTGCACACATCTAGCAATGTGATTGAACGCGATGCATTTGCTTAGGCTATACACCAAAGACACAGTTTCTGTAGAGAAACTAAGTATACTTTTTTCCATACCGAACAAGGCACAGTTCTTGTTTTCAATCCCAAGACAAATTTATCAACTTGATAAAACTTTCAGTGGAAAATACAAAAGAAGAGGAAAAGATGGAAACCATGTACTCTTATGTCAACAAGTACTAACACAAGAACCAAGGATTGATGAGAGCTGTGGCTTTCATTTTACATCAGATATTAATCCTATGTCTTGTGGTCTAAATCTTGTTGACCCTGTAGGTAATAATCAGTCTGAACATAAATCTTATTCACTTTGATAGAAAACGAAATTTCTAGCATCAACGAGCAATGATTGAACTCTCACCATGGGAACAGTGACCAACCACCACATACCCATTTTGTTTCTTACCTGGCTGAGTGATTCTTAATGACGTAGATAAGGAGACTTATAATCCACAACAGAGGACCACTGTATGTTGAAAGCAATGTCAGAGTACCCGCTATGACCATGTGATGTGAATCAAGTCCTATGTACCCAGCCGATATGTCTATTGTTGCAGCACTGTTAGAGTTCCCCTGAAATGTGAGATGACAATGATAGTTAATTTATCCTGAAAATTCATCTGTGAGTGCTTCAATGAATGAATGAATGAATGAATGAAAGACATTTCCCAACGAAAATGGGATAAAATACTGGTTTGAAATTGGAGGAAAACACTGATTATAAATTGGAGAAAAGAATTACCTTTAGAATAGAGTGAAAATCTTTCAAAAATTCGTGAGTTCCAGCATTGGCAAGTTCTGATGGTAGTGGGTTTTACAACAGAAGGAACAAAAAAAGAAAATGACATTTTATTACCTGAGCGTAAAATGCAGCGGAACCAAACCACAAATGGAGCAATGAAATCATCCACACGGGGCTGCTGGGTAACAATTTTGGCCATATCTCCGTGGCAACATGATGTTCCTGAACAACTAGCAAAGCCAAGACAGCAGCATTGTGCGGTCTCAGTAACAATGCAGTCAGTATAATACCAATATTGTAGACATCCTCCGCACACTTTACTAAAACCTGCTTTTGTTGAAAGTCGCCCTGTTTTGACTGGGTTGCTTCACTTTTTGCACCGTGTCCCCTTCTTGAGAATGCATATACTGTTTTTAAAATGTACAAAAAAACCAAAGAGTAAACCAGCCATGCTTGGTACAGACCTCTGCAATATAGAAGAATAGAAAAAAATATTACAAGGTAAATTGTTAACTGGGTAATAGACACTGAAAACTATTTGCCTGAAACAAGTTTGGAAAAAAGTGATAATTAAATAACATAAAAGATTTCATCCCTTTTCAAATTACTCACTTTCCTGGTTCTGTACTTGATAACAATGGAGCAATAATTATTGATGTTGCAGCTCTGTAGCAATAGACACCAATCAAGGAGAACACCAGCAAAGGATGACAGCGCCCTCTACAATGCCTGGTTACACAGATGATGAAGTAGCTGACGACCACTAACACAGACAGTGGTAATTTATTTTCAGGCCTGAAAGATGAAAACACACCATAAAATGTGTTACTTTTGCTAAATGATGACGAACTTTCACCAACATGATGTCCCATATGTGTATCTTTACCGTACTGAGAGATGTCAATTTTCAATACAATCATGAAATACTTCACCTATATAGTTGGAAAATGCTAGGACATACTTACTACATGTACATGATTTAAAAATTGGGTCACAAGTTTCAAATCAAAATATTCAAAATATTCACCTTTGATGAAATTTAAATAATCTACAAACAATCTAAATCTCAACAGGGCGTCAACATTACAATCAACTGATGCATGTAGGTCTGCTTGCAGAGCTCATAATAGTTACCTGGATAGCAACATCCAACAGCATAACATTAGCTAGACTGAATGAGTTTTGACCGCTTAAAAACTCTGAGATAAAATTGACGGCAAGCTGAATTGGTGCTGAATGAAGTAATCACTGTTTAAGTTTAATTCATCATCTGTTGACAAGTTCAATATCAATATATGATACACGTCACCTGACAAACCAGTCACCAATATCCGGTCTGTCCGCCCATTTCATTCCAGTTTGATTCCATGCTCTTAGCAATCGTCCGCATAACGCTACCACAACAGCTAATATTAGTGTCTTTGAACATATCACATTGCATCCATTTCTACTGATGATCTCTTCTGTTGCATCACTTGTCTCTTTCTTTTCCTTTTGTTGCAATTCATCTCTCAAATCTGAGTCTACAATCTTATTGTCACAGGTATTGTACTTATCATTTGCAACAGCATCTCCATATTCCGTACCACCCCTGCCTTTAACATCTGGCTTTTCTTTATATTCTTCCTCAAAACTTTCCCCCCTGTCTTGACTTTGGAAAAACACCGAGGCTGTTTTGTTGTCTGGTTCAATGACACCAGCATCTGTCTCTCTGTGTACACGACCTCCTTCAAAGGTCATCACACACGCTCTGTACAGAAACCACAGCGTCACTGTCATGGTGAAGAAATACCAAGTCTGGTGTTCCTCTTCAACAAAGCTGCTTGACAGGAGACTAAAAGTGTGGACTACCGTTAATCCTACCAGGATCTTCTGTCCAGTAGTAAAGTGAACAGTCTGTGTGTGAAAAGAAGCGGAGGAGGGGTGTTTGAACTTTGAGAACATAACTGTGAGAGATGATTGTCTGAGATGAAAGTTGTAATCGATTTTGTCTCAATGAAGCGCTGTCAAATCAACACTGTATTGTATATTGTAAAATAAAATGTCTGTAAATATATATTTGTAGTGAAAAAAATACAAAAATTGATATGATGAGATAAGGTGTAGCATGGAAATCAAATTATTTTGAAAGCTAGATGAGTGCTAGAAGAAACAGTACACATTATGCAGACTATAAATAGCAGAAAAACAAATAATGCATTATATTGAATATACCTGTACTGGATGATTCATTCAATATTCATTTTTCAAAAAAAACTGCATGATGAAAGAAAGGCCAAACAGTCACTGAATTCGAATAGAATTCTCCTAACTAGTGGAAAACCGTGTTTACTTTAAAATACTACACAATGAGCACTTTTTCTCTGTTGAATTATAAATGTATTGTGTACATGTGATTCATCCATGATTTCTGGTATATCTGTATTTCAGCATTTTGTGTGTGAATAGAACACGCGGTAACACCTCACCTTGAGGAACAATTTAACCTTTGACATGGGCAGCACGCATTGGGACATCACAGTCAAACAAACGGCTGATGACAAAACAAAGGTGGCTGACAGGAAAACAGCTGGTCCAGAGTTGTCGCACAACACCTCACTGGCTCCGCCAGACACAACAGTGCAGATTGTCACTTGGACTGATAATATTGCTAGGCAACAACCAATCAGGATGAAGATGGTAGAATGACCACCAATAGGAAGGCTAACTTCATTGATTCTACATATATTCAAATGAGATACACCAAAGAGCAAAGCACATAACACCTACAGAAAAATAACATGAATAAATTATCAAAGTAGGTAAAATTTACTTGTCCTGTCTGAAATTTGATGAGGCAAATGCAAAGAACGCAATCCTTACCTCCCAGAAGAGGAGAACTCCAACAACCATGGCATGTTCATCATATTTTGCAAGAGATGATGCAATACGACTGCTGATTTCGTCAATGGCTGAAATGTACTGTTCAATGACTTTTTGACCTAAGAGTTCATGGTTGATACCACTGGTACTATGAGTGTGAGATGCCAACCAACTGCTGTGAAGTTTCAAGGCTCTTTGATACTGTAGATACCCTGGCTCTAAAAAGTAAATAGAGAATTATAAGTTGGAGAACAGATAGCTTCATTCACTGTCATAGGATACCGATTCAGATGATGATTTGATAACTATGATAAAATATCAACCCACCATTACTGAGAGATACTGCCTTTGGATGTATAAAAGTCTTTGAGAATGTTGAAAAACAGACGTGAGCAGGTATATGGCTGGCAAAATAAGGGATCCAATTGTACTTTACTGCACTGGTCTACCATACTGACAGAGGGATTGCTGAGAAGTATTCAAACCTAATATTTAATACCTGTTCATTACAGAATATCCAATTGCTCAAAGTTCAGTGCATATCATAATACATTTTACAAAATAATCTCCATTGAAAAATACCACAACAATTTATGATAGGCAGGTTATGATATGTTTCAACATCACAAAGGTTATCATCATTGTAAGCAGAATTTCAAACTTCTCAGAATATCATGAGTTATGTGAAGATCCTATTGTATTGATGGTATCACAATACAGCATGATTTGACCTTGACACAAGTACATGATCAAGTGTAGTGGACTATCCCATTAATGTGAATAAACTAGTTTGTGATATCACTATGGATACTTTGACAACATTGAGTTTCATTTTACCTGTTTCATATGAGTTAACATTTTCCATCAAAACCTGAGTCAGTTGATGGCCATTCACCTGGAGTGCTCTAAGCTGATCTCTGATTGGTAGGATTTCCAGCATCTGGGCGATGGTACGACCCAGGCTATTCTGAGGGATCGGAAGACCCAGCAAAAGAGATAGTGTCGGTGACAGATCAATTTGTTTGACTTCAGCTTCAGAGTATGGTTGTCCTGAAGGTAAATGGTAGGAAGAAAATTAAACTCTCAATGGACATAGAAAAAGTGCAGTCTAGGTCTCACTTCAACCTCTCTCTACAGAATACAAAAAATTGATGAGACACGCCACAAATAAGTTTGATTGAAAGACTGGAAACTTTTAATAATTATGAAACTATGTTGCATTATCACTGTTGTGTTTTAAGTTATTGTCTGTATTTACTGTGAAAGCTACATTTTCAAGCAAGGATAATGCTTCAATTCACATAGTTTCAAACAGGTAGTTTAAGTCTAACTTTATCAACCCTTTTTAACATTTTCTTAGCCATACAAATAATCAGGGAAAACACTCTGGAAGTATATTTTTCACATTATAAGCATTAAATTAAACAATAAACCATTGATTACCATCATCTTTCATGTACGTAGAACTCAAAAATACCAATGGAGTAGTGATTTCATTGGCTGATGCCCCGCCATGACTGCCAACATCACTCATACCATGATCACCGCAGAGGACTAGAAGTGATGGCAGGGTGGCAGTGTTGTCCTGTTGAGAGAATTCAGTGAAAACAGATTTGAATCACTTTTACTTGGTGTACTGTATAAAAAACAAATGCTAACACAGATAAGACAATGTATAAGAATCTTTTGTTCAAAATGAGATACGATCACCTGTTAAGATGTCTTGCATATCACTTCACTCTGCCAGTGTTCTAAACTGTGAGTTGCCTGTTTCAAATTTGCTTACTATGATGTGTTTGAAAATGGTTACTTTGATACCAGGACAAATTAATTATCATACTATATTACACTGTGTGAGTCTGCTTTCCCTACATTTTCGATAAAACTACTTCCGTTTCTGAAATTAGAATTATGTTTCACAGGAGGGTGAAAACTACCAGTGAAAGACGTCAATAAATACATCCATACCTGCTTAATCAACTCTGTTAGGATTGTCTGGACGATCTGATCCATTTCATTCAGCTTTGGCTCCACTAAGGGACTTGTTGGACCAGACAGATGACCAATGTGATCTAATCCAAGGTAGTGCAGAATCATCACATCCCAGTCAGTGCTTGCCATCTCTTTCCCAATGTGCCTTGTTACATTGTTATCAACCTTTGAAATGAAAGAATCAGTAAGCAAATCAGGGATGAGGTATTAACTAAAAGGGTTTGGTGATGTATTGGAGAAAACAATACTGTTATATACAGCACAGACTAGAGTAGATAAATATGGGTTGACGAAACATAGAAAAGTACGAACAGTATGTCGATGGAGCGAGAATAGTTTGAAAGCAAAACATCAAATTACATGTGCTGTAGCATGTAGTGATACGGGCCACACTAGTTCTGCAATATGTCTCTATCTGCCAGCAGATGTACAGTACTGTACCATTGTGTTACCGCTTTCTCTTTCTTCATTAGTTGATGGAATGAAATCACAACACAACTGGTTTCAGCTAACATTTCATAACAGAAGAAAAAGTTGGCTTCCTGCATTTATTTTGGCAATCTCCTTTTTCCTTTAAAGTATACATATACATGTACAGAAAACATCAGATTCTTATGATTACCTTTAGTCATTAATATCATATGTTTAAATAGCATAATACAGAAACAGAAACTTGTATATTGTCATACAAGGTAATTATACTTCTACCCGTCTCGATATCAGTGACAGAGACAACTGATGTCTTCTCTGATCTGGATTTCTTTACTCACTTCAGTGTAGTCAGTAACGAAAAATGATGTGGTGCCCTCACTTCGAGTGAAGAATTCTGGGAAGAGTTTGAGCCATGTGTCATCGCCGTAGAAAACTACTGTCCTGTTGGCATGATACAGCTGTGAGATGATGTTGTCTTCAACCAAAGCACTGGACTCAAGATTTAACACTACATCGATGAAGCCAGGGATGCCGCCAGTTGTGATGGCCTGTATGGGCAAAAATGATAACAAGATGTTCAACAAGTCCAGTTATCTACGGAAATTTTTCAGATTTTCTTTATTTCCTTAAAGGCCCAATAGCTGCATCTTTTAGCCTTATTCTTGTGATTTTACTTCCAAACTAAAACAAGTTCGTGGGAATGTACTCATTGAGGGGTGTTTATACAAGTAGAATAAACTGTCCACTGGGACTGCATGTGCAATTTCGAGCAAGATAAATAATAAACGTTTTCCCAAACGTAAAATGGCGCCCTCATGTAAATAATGCGAAAACACTGTATGTCGTGCATATATGCATTGGAATCTTCACAGAAACAACAGAGTAGTCCAATATAATGCATAGTGCTGAATGTTTTCCACTGGGACATCATATGCTATGTTTTCTTTGTAATACATTGTATTACCAGTTTTTTAAAATGGCAAGAAATCAAAATAACAGTTAAAATTTAAATTTACTTGTCTAATCTTTCAAATCTGTAGAATTTAAAGAAAACCAGAGAAAACAGAAAGCCTTTTTCAGGTCGACAACTTTCAAGCGTTACAGGTACAGGGGCTTTACTTTTGTTCAGTTATACCATGTCATTTTACAAAATTTAATTTTCCTATAAATTTTCAGTACGTTGAAATCTAAACTGAAAGATCTCTGCATGAGGCAGGGCAGCCCTTTCAAAAGTGGAAGCCCAATACAAAGGATTGTCCAGACTAGTCTAGTTGAAATCTCAGTTACATAAAAGGTGATTTCCTAAAAGGCAATGACGGATTCATTCAAAAATAGTAATTAATTAAAAGAAAACATGTAGTCCATGGCTGCATGCTTTACATATTTCATTCACCTTGAAGTTGTAGCCTTTGTGAACACTTGTTCTTTGAAAACAAACAGGACAATCTATTACTTGTGGAAAAAATTTAATGAAAACATGTTTGATCGATAGAAATGCATGTAGCTGATAAGCATTCCATTGTAAAAATGGCTACTGTTATCTTAGACAGCATATGCAGTCTTTGGTCTCTTCATGTTTAAGGTAATATGTTTCATACGATATGAATCCACTTGGAAATTTATTGTATTGATGGTGGTGGCATTTGCTCAATATTACCAAGTGATCACCATTATTATTGGCTTTGAGAGTGTTTTGCTTTTAATTCTGTGTATTTTGATGGATGCAGAATGCAACTCTGAAAGGCCTGGAGTGGTGTATAGAATCCATACCTTTATTCTCGGCATAGTTACTGTTGGAGGGTTGGCTTTTGCCAGGAAACTCATTGTCTTCCCTTCACTGATCAGTCCACTTGTAAATGGCATGTGTTGACCGGCCTTGCCACCAAAGACAAAATCCGCTCTCATGGCATCAATCAACATGATGACCAACTTTCCAAATGCTGGTTTTAGTGATCCGTTTTCAGTTTGGTTCTGTTGGTCAAGGTCAATCGGCTCATCTGGGAGATCTGCCAATGTTGCTCTGCCTGGAATGGCTGTCTTTACTGGGAAGAAACCCTTGAAAAATATGTACATTCCTGCAATTTCTATCAGCAAGCAGAGACAGATGAAAACACTGTGGGAGATCTTCATCTTGATGTAATTCAGAGTTGTATCAGGACTTGTATACTTGATGGCAAAACCATCGGCACATCTTATCCTTTACATTTTCCTCTGAAATTGTCGCATCTATTAAGAAATCTTGACAGGAGAAATAAAATTTAATGTGTCATAGTACTAGCACTGTGACTTTGAGGTCCTGTCACCATGTCAGATAATGTAGCTGCTTGTGAGGTATTGGCTTTGGCTATGGAAACTGTCATCTATAGAGTCTATATATTTGTAACATTCAAGTGTGTAATGACAAGGATTGAGGGAGTTCAAGCAGTTCATGCAGTTGTAGCGTCAGACCCTCAGAAACATGGTCAGTATATAGGTAGTTAAAGCTGTAGCATTGCACAGTCACTTGATGCACACTTGATGTCACAGTACTGCCTTGGCAGTCTCTCTAAACAGTTATTTGTTTAGAGAGACTGCTGAGGCAGTCTGACCATATTGTCTGATTATACTGACCATATTTCTGAGGGTCTGACGCTACAACTGCTTGAATTTGGCATGAATATTAATCGTCATTCAGGATTCAAGTGCAGTGGGGTACTTTTGTGTTAAAGTACAAAACGATAGAATTATATAAAGTATAAAATAATGATATAAATATTAAATTTTTATCAACAGTATAATCATAATTCATATTTTTATATTTTTTTACTCTAGCTATGACTAAACGCCTTGTCCCCTGTGATTATGAAAACTGAATGTCTCTTGCTTGACTCAATGTCAATATTGTCATTCATGTCTATATTTTGCGACAAATGAGAGACATATATACATATTTTCATCAAAACTGGAAACCAAAATGTACAATGCGATTTCACGTTCAATGAACTGAGCGGAGGGTCTGTGACCTGACGTGACCTGTCTACAATAGCGCTGTTCACGGTTACAGGTCTGTTACTAAATATAGCTGTACGCGCGCGACATCGGACACGCAGCTTGAAATGCGGACAAATTTTATCAATGTTGCATGCGTGGCTGTTTTTGCAGCTTGTACTCTGAGTCGTGAATATGTTTTTTAGTATTAACTGTTACACTAGCAGTCGCCCACTGAGATGTATTTACGTCGTTTTTGCATGCGTAATTTTCAAAAGCGTAATCTAAAAATGCGGACAAATATTTATTTTTGCATATTAATGAGAGAACAGTGACGTAAACTGTGAACGATTTACAAAGCAAAACAATGTGCCAATGGTGATTGTGAATTTGTATCATATACACTGTACTAGAAGTGAGGTGATTGTATCAGCGCACAAAGTCGTTAATTTGTCAGAGCTTTGTAAACATCACTAACTGCTGTTTGCAAATCGGCGAAATGTAAGCAGATACTGTCAGAAACTTTGAAAATGGAAAACATCGACACTTACAACAGTTAGTACCATGGAGGCAGACATGTTGGCATCCCCTTCGGACCCTCTAGCTACGTGTGTTTGTGAACGACTATACACAGTTCGTAACTCTAATATTTTCGTACCAAATAAAATTGTACCAAATATTTGGACAAGAAGTGACAACTATTTGTGATGGTATTTAATCAATATTCTTTTGACGGTTTATTTTAGTTCATGATCATTTGATCAATGTTGCCTCTATACATTCTTTGCAACCACATTGACATTCTTGATAAACTTGCGTGGTTTTTAAAATACAGCATGGCTGACGAAGAGTTCACGATTAACAAGAAATATGCGGAGAAATACAACAGCTGGAGGCGAAAGGAGGAACTTCAGAAACGTAGGTGATCAAGTTTCAAGGGTTCGGGTTCTTGATCCACAAGATACAATAACTTTGGAATTTGTGGAGTACGATGATTGGGATCACACCCGTTGTGATCTTCACATGGACTCGGAGGTACCAGAAGTACCTCCATGGATCTGCACAAGTTCACGAGATCCGACGCGATCAATCGATCGCCTGCTCAGTGCTCCGCCCTCTAACACAACTAATTAGTCCCGAGTTGCTATAGGTCTGTAGCCCACAACTTTCCCCTGCGATTTTTGGTCCCATCTTTCTGCACCACCAAAATCGCCTGGCAAAGTTGTGGGCTGCACTCTGCGGCAAGGTTCGGAGAGACTGAGCACAAGTCGAGCTCGCCCGCCCAATGGCGTACACGTATGTAGTGCAATCGCCACAAACATCAATTCAAAAAGTGCTATTTAAGATTTATCATTCATCTAAGTGAAGTTTTTGCGTCACTTATAATAATTACTGTCAAAATGAATAAATATACGAACAGCCAAAGAAAGAGAGAAATGAAAGGACGAAATACTCTCTAGACTCTAGCTTTCAATTATGTAATTCGTTTATTATTTTATATCTTCTTTAGTGAAAGATCGCTATGGAGACCAAGTTTCTTTAGAGTCAAGTTCCTCAGAAAGTGAAGATGAAGAGGGATCGGTAAGCTAAGAGCCCTCTGTCTTGGACACTTTTACCATAAGGATGATGCATATTAGTTTTTATGCACATAGGAGTATTTTTCCAATGAGTTGTGAAAGGTATGATTGTACACGTGTAATTAACCACACAGATCCTGAAAGTATCTGAAAATGTTTGACGTGTAGTTTATTGATTTGCATATTTCTGTCGTTATCATTTGTTTTTGTTGGATCTAATTCCACATTTGTGTACTGTCCTTGGCAGGCCTGGAATGAACAAACTGAGAGAGACTTTTTCCGAACGCTTTCAGCTGTAAAATTCAAAGATCCCAAAATATACCAGAAAGACGTGACATTCTACCACGATGAAGGTATGTAACTTTCAGACCAGTACCTGGTCATTTTGGTCCAAAAATCAACATAGTCCAAGCCAACAAGGTTCTGACTTTTATTACTCTAAAGCCAGTCCAATGAACTTGGCCGAAGCTGGTTTAAGTCAGATGTAGATCAGGGTCAAATTAGTATTTGTAAAGGTGGTTGAGTTGAACATAGTCCTTTTTGCCAAGTGATCAGTTGTTAAGAATGATTCACATCTGACAATGTTCTCAAAACTGTTCATGTGAGTTTGAAGGTACCAATCAACAACTGAGGGTTGACATTAGTCTGTAATTCTATTTTCATTGGATGGGCTTTGAAAATGTGCTTAAATTTTCCCAACATACAGATTTAGCACTATTACTCTTATGTGTTTCAGAGTTAACTGTGAAGTGAAATTTTCATGTAACAGTATTTCAGTGAAATGGAAAATACAATACTCCCATCAAATCTATATGCAACATGTCTTAAAAATTATGCTCTTTTTGCAAAAGACTTTGATTTTACCTGGCAAATCTTCTATATGACACAGTGTCATATGCACAAGACTTTTAGTCTTTCTGTTTCATTGAAGTCTGTTTTCACATTCACAGAATCTAGCTCTGCATCACCAGGAGATGGAGAAGACAATATTGATAATAAGAAAGAAAAGAAAAAGAGTAAGAAAGACCAACCAATGTATCTTAAGGATTATGAGAGGAAAATTCTCACAGAAGAAGATGGAAAATTTGAAGATGAGGAAGATGAAAGTGATGATGACATTCAAAGAAACACAAGGGCAGCATCACCGTCGTATTTTGAGGAACAACAATTGTTGAAAGACAGGTAATGTATGGATATGTCATAAACAAGACATTATCTGATCCTCATATTTTATGAACAGCCTTTCACTATCAGTTGTCTCAACCAGAGGCTCATATCTGTTCATTAGGCTTGTTCCAACGTCACGTAGTAAGTACCTGTTCATCTCTTCTCAGCTTCAAGGCAGCCCTTGCAAGTAGTGACAGTGAAGAAGACGACAAAGAAGACACATTTCTGACAAAACGACACAAGTCTCAAGAGGAACTTGTGAGTAATGGTACAGATGTTAAAAAAAGTAAACGTATGGTAATATCAACTTATTTGTAAACATGATAAGTAGATCAAATTCACAGATAGACCTTGTCTACTCTGTCTTATTTGATAGTACGTTAAACAGGAAGTTACAGGACCGTGGGCGCACAATAGGGGGATTACTGATGACACAGCCATTTGCATACACTGGGCAGGAGTTTTTGAATTCTCATAGCATCGTTTTGATTGTATGATTAATTTGAATAATCATGATGGGCACTTTCATGACATATTCAAAGAGGGGTCAAGCGGGAACATGTTTTGAAAGGTATGCATTCTCCGAGAAAAAAAAAACAGAACATTTGTTCGGTTTATTTCGACTCAAGTTTAGTCGCTATATATTCACAGACATCATATGCAAGATTCAATGACAATAAACGCTGAAACATGGCAAAATTATGGGATTCTGGGACCAAACACGGCATATTCGATCAGTAGCACGGCTTTTTTACATTTGCATAGATTTACTATAATCCAGTTTTTGTTCTTGTTTAAATCTTTAATAAAATCTTGTTTAAATGGAACAGGAAGAAAATGGCATCACTGTTTATTAATGCAGAGATCAAAGATTCACAAAATGCCATTTTAGAATATGTAACCACATTAAAACTGGCAGATTCATATGAACATATTCCTAAAATTTTTTACTAGGTTTTGCAAAGATTAATGATATGAGAATATTTATTGCCATAGAAACAAGAAGAAGAGGATTACATCCAATGGTTAAAAGGTCAGAAGGATGATGATAATGATGCAGAACTGGCAGAAATGGTAAGCTGAATGAGATGTATTTACCCGTCTTTCAAAGTTTGGCATGAATGCCGATAAAAAGACACAAACCTTCGGATACAAAGTAATGGGTTTTCTAGGGGGCCTTTAAGCTAAGTACTTTATCGCTGACTTGAACTGTCTTGACTACCTTTGATATTAGTGATAATACAAGATGTTGTCTGTATCTCTTCATCTTTAACCTTGTCCAAAGGTGGTACCTCGTAAATAGTTAAAGGAACGATTGGGAAAGGTACAAAGCTTTGTCAAAATTTGTGCCTGGACATAATGACACTGCTAAGAATGTGGTGCTGGTGATCATGCATGACCTGATCTCTGAGACAGCTTGTATGACACAATGGAAATACTCTCTGTATGAACCATTTTGATGTTTCTTCCCGTTGACGTAGATACCACTGAAGGAATACTGGACTGATCCAAACTTGGATAAAGGAGAACAGTTTCTTAGAGACTACATACTTAACAAAGGCTACCTCAGGAAAAGTGATAAGAACAGGTGAGATCTCTATTTTGTTTATCTTTTATAATAGACGTGCAAAACTTTACCCGCATATACCTTATAATTCATAGGGTTTTCAATGGAAATTTTGGCATGGTGGTTTATGGATACCACAAAGATATTTTGGTGGTCCTCGTGGCAATCGTTGCACAATAAATCACAAGGTCATAAACTGCCAGTAAAGCTCCCGTTTATAACTTGTGAACCTTGTTTGAAGAGTAATACATATCATTACACAGATTTCAAGGAAGCAGTCAAATACTTCCATTATGGCTGATAAATTATTGATGATATAGACAATACAGTGAAAATGTTTATTTTCCAATTACAAAATTGCGAGCATTACTAATTGATGGAAAATATTTCTGATAACCGGAATATCAATCAGACATCTTCTGAGGATTTCAAGACATTTCCAAGAATACATTTATTGCCATGATGTATGTATGTCTAGTCGCAAATGCATGCATTTTTTCCCAGGGCACTTCAAAAAGCTTGAGGAGAGCTTTAACTGTGGCGAATTCAATCTTGTCAACATGTTTTGAGACTATACAAGACCTTAACACATTGGTAAGACTTACATGGCATATTAATTTTGGGCGAAAGACTAAGTGTATGTTGGATCATTTTTCACGTGTAGCTCTTCATCCTTCCAACTGTCATTCTTGGAAAGTTGTTTTGTAACAGTCCTTCACGATACATCCTCTCAAACATACGGACACACACGTTAATATTCCAGTTCCTATAACTGCTCAATCTTTCATTTTCAAAATAAGAATCCCTACGTATGGGGAAATAGTTGGTGATGATGATGAGGAGAGTGATGAAGATTATGAAGAGGATTTCTCTGAAGAGGAAAGACAACTTGAGAAAGAAGAAGAGTTTGAGAGAAAATATAATTTCCGATATGAAGAGCCAGACTCAGATTTTGTGAGTATTGCCCACAACTTCCGAGAATTTATCATTGTGAAATTTGACAATGACTAGTTATTTCAGAAAGAAAAAGATTCCAGACCATATTGAAATAATACCATAATTAGTCTCATTGAACTATGTTTTCTCTTGAAAAGATTTGTCATTGGATGATGTCTGATGAACAGATATCGTTTGGGTCTACAGGAAAACACTTAGATGTCTTGTTTCACATTACAGGTGAAAAGATATCCACGTACTGTTGGAGACTCAGTGAGAAGAGAAAACACGAAAAGAGCTGCCAAGAGATCAGAAATAAAGGAAAGAAAAGACAAGGTAAAAAGTGAAATGTCACTTTAGATTGGTTTATTTTGACAACTCAGTGCCATTGGTACAAATTGCATGTTTTATCACAAGTGTATGTATTCAATGTACAAACAAAATAGTTTGAACATATCAATACACAGAATTGGTACTTTCATGCTCAGTTATTAATGTTATTCCACAACAACCATAGTGATCAGCAAGGTGAGACAAAAATGTTGGGTGACATTTTGGTTTTAGTAATTAAATGCTATGGCGGGATTTTTGATGCACAATCAGATGACAAATTTCCGAGGATAGGAAGAACAGAGGGTTGGCCAATTTACGTAATGTATAATTTGCATATTCTTTTGTTGTGAAAATGTAGTCTTGTGTACAGTGTTAACATATGAACAGATTGCTTCAAAAACTGAGGGTCTGCCCACACCTAAAACCCCTTGTTGAAAACCTAGATGAAATATAATACATGTATCTAGGCAATCTGCAGTAGTATGAAAGAAAATTAGTATACTCAGCAAATACTAGGGTTTGTGATTCTTTTATAAAAACTGGTGAAATGTGAAGAATATCTGTCTTGAAAAAAGAGAAAAGGGCTTTGAACTTTGTGTTTTGCCACAATCATCTTCTAACTCTTACAATGTAAAATGGGCTCTGTGTAAGTGATTTGCTCTGTGTTAGTGATTATGATTGAAATTGTCTGTTTTCTCTCTCTCTTTCTCATTCAGGAAAAAGACAGAGTTAAAGAAGAACTGAAACAGCTGAAGAACATTAAAAAGCATGAAATTTTAGAAAAAATTGATCAGTTGAAACAAATCACAGGTAACACAACCGTGGGATTCAATGATGAGGACATTGATGGAGATTTTGACCCTGTCAAATATGATCAACTAATGCAGGTAAATTGATATTTTGTGCATTATTGATACACAATTTCAGTGTCCATTTAGTACAGTGATCGTATCACTTATCCAGTATGCAACAAAAAGCCCCAAAATTTTAAAATATGAACCACTCCATGGATGGACAAGTATGAATAAGCTGGTCATTTCATAATTTGTTTCTGCAACAAATTTGCCTACAACATCACGTGTTTCAACAAGCCTGTTATCTTTCCATTTTGACACAGCGGGATTGTAGTAAATTGAATAATCAATAGTGCATTACGTTCAGTACGTGTTGAGCTATTCACAATATGTATGTCACGTATTTATCTATGCTAATTTACAGTTTCCTAGCAGAATTATTCTTTTCCCTTTCTCAAACATTTTGCATTTCCATCTTCAGAAAGTCTTTGATAATGAGTATTATGCAATGGAAGCTGAGGAATCCAAGCCAGAATTTCATGATGAAGAATTAGACCAGGGTGAGAGATCATTTGAATGAACTTGAACTTGAATGATATGCACTGTGTTCTCCATACTTGAAAGTTTTTGAGAAGTATTCATTTAAAATGATATATCGATTCAAATTTGCATTTTCTGTAGTTTCATAAGTGGACTCATTTGTGTTATCATCAACATTAGACAGCCACTAGAACATAAGGGTATAGTAGCTCATCCATCTTAAACAACTCCTTTGAGAGCCCTGATGTCTTTAACCCTTTGAGTGCTGTAATTTTTCCCACCAAAATTTTAGTGCAACATTTTATCAATTTTTATGAAATTTTTTGTAATTTGTTCGGTAACTTTGGATCAAACGGGGATCACATTTCATTTGCTACAGTTTTCTATCAAAATTTTGGCAAAAAATCAGCAACAATTTGACTGGGGAATATTTCACAAAGGCAACAAAATTGATTTGGGGCACTCAAAAGAGTTATTAGTGATCAGAATATATGAAAGTCATTTCTTTCTGTATGAATGCTGCAATTGTAATTGCCAAGTGGTAGGATCTCAACCACATTAAATCAGATGTAGAGTTAGTTTCTTCTGTACTCTTGGTCATTCCTTGTTGTAGGGAGGTGACGACAGCAAATGAGAGCAGTCAAGAACAAACAAAGGTTAAGATCTTGCCTTCTCTGCATCAAATTTTAATAATAATAGTCTGATCTCAGCATGATTGTAGTGTTATGTCATGGGAAAGCAGTTTTGCAAAAGAATATTGCAATATTAGGTAAAGTTTCGCTCTAGCATTTTGAAATTTGAATAACTTTCTGTAGTGAATAATCATAACATTTGTGTACCGTGCTATTCATTGTAGGTGTCAGATAAATTGCAAGGTCTATTTTTGACAATTGTATTTCAATCACATTTGTTTAGGAAGGTTTTAGGAAGGTTTAAACTTTTCTATCGGTAATATGTATTGATGCCACAAAAACCTAACATGAGACCTTGCATTTGCAGAGAATTGGGATGCATGGATAGGAGATACTGAAGACCATCAAAATGATTATGTGGATGAGCCAGGTGATGATGACAATGAATATGCAGATGATGATTATGCAAATGATGATGATGGCCCACACTGTGAAGATCCAAATTTTAATGTGAGTGTGCTATTAGCGAAGTCCATCACTGCCAAGTAACAAGCAAATATGGATATCAACATGCAGGTTTTCTCAAATGAACACTCTGACAATGGTATACAGTCACCTGTAATCTAAATATGCCTATGTATGGTCAAAGGGGTGTTCTTTGGTATTCAAAATGCCCATGTGACTAGTGTTAGGTGGCCACCCGCTTAAAATCTGTGATTGGTTAGATTTTCTCTTTTCATGGTAACTGTGGCAAAATTGGAACAGGTGACAGTATACCTTTAACTGTGTTCATAGCTCTACACGTAACTTTCGTAGGCTAAATTATACAATGCATGATTGTAGGCTACTGACTATCCACCCCTCATCAATGGGTCATTCTGAATTGATTTGCCTTCAAGACAGAGCTCTTCCATGCATGTTGCATGGTTGAATAAATTATATAATAATAAATAATAAATTACAACAAAAAGTTAAGCATTAGAGGTCTTAAGTATATCCATATAAAGTACTTGAAACTACTTGGACGGCTGTTCACGTGGACATTTTATAAATGAATATTGTTTACTCTGTTGTTAGTTTTGGCTCGTTGATAAATAGGGATCAAGTAATTTTACATGTATAGGTTAATTCACCATTTCCTCACATTTTAGACCATAAAGATGGCTACCAATCAGTAAATGTAAGTCTCTTGACTGATACTGATTATCGTCACAAATGTGTTTTTAGGAGGTTGAAAAAGTCCTCATTGTTTTGTGATAAAAATTTGAAATGACCCATATAAGAAACTGGTATAATATTAAGACTGGAATTAAATACAACTGTCTAAATGTAAATATTTTTGCCATTCAGTTGATGATGAAAATTACCATCAGATAACGTAAACTGTGTTCTTTACCAGATGGATGCCGATTATGATCCATCCATGGATTCTGGGAAATCTAAGAAGAAATTAATCCAGGAAATGATGGCAATGTCAAAGAAGAAGAAGAAGCGACAGTCCAAATTTGCCGAGGCCCTCAAACGAGAGAAACCAGTCTTTGATCCATGTAAGTAACCAAACTTGCACTCCATTAGTTTTGGTTGATTTCCAAGGGAAAACCAGTCCTATAAGGGGTTTTGAAGGGTCACAAATATTTGAAATATTTGATCGTGGATTTTGTCAAAATATCTGTGGTGTTGAATGTTGTCATAATATTGTTTGTATTCATGCCATAAAGGTATACAGATTACCTTCATATCATACAAAGCTAAAGGATAAATGAAGTTTATCTCAGTATTAAAGTTCCACGACTGTAAACTGTTGCTGGAGTATTTATTTCATTTTCTGTTTACTTACCCCTGTGTTACGCTCATGAAAGACAAAGTGGAAGTGGTTCTACCAGCATTTCTTTCAATATTATGAATTTAATGGCCTTATAGTGTGCATTAGTCCCCAAACCTTTCACAACCTGACTTTGGTTGAACCCATAGCATTGTTTTCTATTGCATTGATGGACCTGCGTACTATACGTGGAGGTGAAAAGGGTTAAGATAAAAGAAGTCGCAATTATTCACAAAAAGAGTACATACAATTCAGTGATGTGATGTGAAAACACTGACTTCATCAGTCGCATTTGTAACAGTGTCTTCATCCTAATTCTAGCCACCAAGAGTTTTGAAGAATATTTTGAGGAATACTACAAGTTAGACTATGAAGACATATTGAATGGGCAGCCTTGTCGTTTCAAGTACCGTCAAGTAGTAGCCAATGACTTTGGTTTGTCAGCTGAGGAAATTCTCCGTGCAAAAGAAAGGGAGTTAAATCAGTGGGCGTCATTGAAGAAAACATGCCAGTATAGGTATGTACTTATGTAAACATACAAATTATTATTTTCACTCCCGGAAGAAGTACTCTATATTATTAAAATCTCAGTGAAAACGTTGAATAAAAATAGACACCAATGTTTTCATAGCAAAATCAGTGAATGAAATCACAGTGAAACTGTCTCAAACATTTGAAATAATGAATTTAAAATCCCTGAGGAAACTGATGATGTTACAGTATTTCATCAATTAACCGATGGATGGACATTTCAGTTTATGCAAATTGATGATGTCAGATATCAAGGTTTTTAAAAAAAATAGTATGCCAATGCTCTGTCAATTACAGAAAATACAAAAAGTTAATTGCTGTAGTATATATATTCTGAGTAATTTTGGTTCGCAGTACAAATAAATGTCAGTAAGTGTATGTTTGTGTGTGAGTCATGCATATGTTCTGCTATCATATGTGTTTTCTGACTTATCACATTTTCTGTTTAGGTCAACAGATGAAGAAATCAAAGATGTAAATGTATTCAAAAAGAAGTCACAGAACATGCAGAAGAAGCAACGAGTCTTTCCAAGTCTCTTTTCAGAAGAGTAAGTAGTGTGCTGGACTGTGCTTGCATTCAGATCACTGTTAATTTAAAAATTTCCTGCAAGTTAAAAGTGATAGAATTTATATCGTATTATCATGAAAGTTAAAGCCGCAATTTTCAATCCCAGGTTTTCGCATTAGTGGTGTTCTCCTCCCAGTCAAACAGTTGCCAGTACGATGTTTGATTTCTATAACATTAATTACACAAACTGATCTCAACCTTTTGGTGCCTTTTGCTAATCCTGCAAACAGAGTTTTTATACAAGTGTTTGATTGATAGCCGGTTCAAATTGCCAACGGTCATTGATTCCCCACCACCAACGCTCAAATTTCCTAATAAATCGTCTTCCAGTCGCATTAAATTTGAATATAACCACAGAGTTCGATCAGGAGCAGTTTCATGCTGATCGCTTGGCAGTCTGTCTGCGTTTTTGTGGCCGGAAAAAACTAAAAAGTAGCATTTTCTGGAGCTTGTGCCCGCATGTTGCCTGTTTGGTGTCCACTTACACAATGAACCTCGCCATAGCTTGGCGCCCTTTTAAAGGGAGGCTCCGCTTGTAAGCTTTTCTCACCTGTATTGGTATTTCTGCAGGCAGATATTATTTACCAAAATGAAAAATGTTGAATGTTGTAGAAATTAACTTATTTGTGCAATGCTATTAAATGTATGAAGTAACAAATGGTATGGTTTTTGTTACCTGTAAGTAGGGTATGATTGGAAGTAAATAGGCATAGATGATACTGCTTTTATGTTGACATATGAAATCCTATCTTTCTTTAACCCATTTTAGTCTGTTTTAGTCTGTAAATGACTGATATTTGAAAGATCAGATGGGAAATAGTTTTGTTTTGTTTTGTTTACCATTCAGGTCTGAAGAAACTCCGAAAGTGAAACAGAAGAAGCGGAAACTTGGTGTGGAAGAATCGGAAAGCACAGAGGCAGATAGCCTGTCTTCAAAGAGGCAAAAGAAAGAGAAATCTGAATCGAACTCTGAGGGCAGTACTAAAAATGAAGAAAAAGAAATGGTAACCTCAAAACAACGTACCAAACAAGATGAACAGACAAAACATTCATCAAAGCCAAAATCTAAGACAGAGCATAAGATTTCAAATCTTAGGAAAAATAAACACATCACTGTTGGTGAAAAGAAAAGGAAAGCAGTCAAGATGGCCTCAAAACAAGGTTCAAGTACAAAGACAAACAGGAAAATAAGGAAACGGCTTCTAAAACCTTTACTGTCAAATCTGAGAGTCAAAGCATACGGAATCAACCCCTGGAAACTACAATATCAAACCGGAAGGACAGGGAAAACTAAGAATAAGAAGATGAAGACAAACTGAAGTTTTAGTGTTGTATTTACTGTTTATGAAATCAATAAAGTTTATCTATATCTGTTTTGCAATCTCTTGTTGACTCTTTGCAGTGTATTCACATAAACTATTGTTTCTGTTCTTTAGAATGATCAATAGGACATGAGAGTCTTGGAATCACAAAGCAACCAGACTTTTGTAAGTTTCTTGTGTTGATCCTAGGTACACCCTCATTTCAAGTAATAATGCATTGCTCACATTTGGTCTGTTCGACAAAAATTACACAGACATTGTAGGATATTTGACAAAAATTGGTAATTCTTCAAAATCCAGACTCGCTAGAATCTTGATCCCTGTAAAAGGGCAAGAATTGCGTTTACATCATGTCAACAATATTTACAGGCAATGGGTAATAAGATTTATAATGCCACAAGCTAAGCAATACAGTTGTTAATGAAGTCAACAACACAATACTAAAAGAATATTTTTGACTCTATTTGTAAGTGCACATGCAAGTGCCACAACCTAGACGGACAGTTGTCATGTTATCTAGTTGCTATGCCATCAAAGAAGGGTTATATGGTGCAGAAAGGTCTGAAGCTAATTTTTAAAAAGACTAGGTTCTTAAAGTTAATTCCTGATTTCGGAAATTGCAACATCAGACATCCTCTATGTTTGTAAACATTCATTTAGTCAACAGACAAAAAATTCTTGCAATGATGTATCAAATGCTAAGTACTTTGTATTTGTAGTGTTCTGTCCAGACTTTGCTATAGTTTTCATCACAGTATTTGAATTCCAACAATTCCAATGATTGCAGAGAAAAACTTTGTTGACCAACAGGTTTTAAGAAATGGCGAATGATTTTAGTAACACTATCTAGGAACCAAAAAGTGAGCAAACAAAACATAGGACTTCCAGAGGAATCTGTATAATGTGAAAAAAGTTTTTGGTATTGAATTCAAATTTGATCATCAACTATTTTATCTTGCGTAAATTTGTCACCTTTCAATGTTTACTAATCAAAACATTAATGTTGTAGGGCCAAGAAAAAATTAGTAGATTCTCTACATCATGCCCTTTTTCCCGCCATCGCACAGGAAGCTATTCCTCCTTGTTTATGTGTGTCTATGTTTGTTTGTGTGTGTTTGTGTTTATGTTTTTTTAATGAAAAAAACAGCAAAAAGCTGTTTTGTTTATAATTGTCAATAAATAGCAGTTTATTTATTTGTTTGTTTATATGTATTTCCAATGGTTAGGGTTAGGCTTAGACTGGTAATATAGAGGGAGTGACTTAGCCTAACCCTAACCATCGGAAATACATATAAATAAACAAACAAATAAATAAAGAAACTGCTCTTTATTGACAAATTTAAACAAAACAGCTTTTCGCTGTTATTTTATTAAAATAACAAACAAAACCAAACAGACACACATACATAAGGAGGAACAGCTCCCTGTGATCATCGGTGTATTGCCCAATGCAAGTGCTAACCCGCAGCCTACATGCTCAGACGCTGCCGGATATGAAATCCAATAGATTAAAACTTGATGCATGGAGCTGCCTTGCCGTCGTCAAAGGCAGCCAACAAGACTATCCGTGCAAAAAGCGATTTCTCTGCGGGCAATATTTTTCATTATCAGCGAGCTGGTGAGCAGTTGTAGTTTCTCCTTGGAAATCGCATTTGACTGCTAAATGGGCAACTTTGGAGTATGTTTCCGGGAGTTGACCGATGGGCAAGAGAAACTCAGATTAAGACAAAGAAATGACAATGGGAACTAAAAACTGTTGAGGAGAGGGCGCAGAGAGTAGTTTTCTGGGTATTTAGAAGATGGCGAAAGGGGAAAGGTTTTGAATCGTAGAGGGGACAGTAGTTACGAGCAGCTATAATTTTCCCCTCCAAACGTTATTTTCACGATACGTTTGAAGAGTATAAGCTTATAAACATATGAAAACACCTATTTTTACAATTTCGAAATTCAGCTGGTTTGCTTCCCGGTGTCGTATTATAAGCTTATATTATTACAAAGTGAAAAACTTAAGAGCGGGTAATAGCTGCCAGTGACAAAAAGTCGAAACGAAACAAAGTCAAACAAGAAGAGGAAAGTAATGTGATTTATTGTATCACTTAGGCCTAAAAGGAAACAGTTGTCGGAACTGCGCCTGTGCGAGTTTCTTGTTTAAAAACAATATAGGCCTATTTCGTGCACGATATCTAGATGCACCTCATCATCATAGCTGCAACATTTAAATTATACGATGTAGATTATGACAGACATATTTTAACTTTTTTCAATCACCATCGTACCTTGGATATAGGGCCTATATATACAGTGTTTAGATTGGTCGTACAGGTCCCATACGACCTTTGAGCGCAGTTCCGCCGACTGCATTGTGCCAGCTGCCAGAATCGCGGACCACAAAACCTTTTAACATGTAAGTCGCCATGCTTTTAATTGCTTTTGAAGACAAATGTTACATTTTTAATTTACGACAACTTTTCACGTCTCATTATTTCGTACTAAAATATTTTGTTCGATGACCGAATTTGAGTCTTGGCATTAGCCTACGCCGAGCGCGATACCTTTTCTGCATGCTAGTTGTGTAGTTTCAAATGAGACAAACATACAGATGACTGGAATTACATACTTGAACCAACACTAAGATAGGTACATATTCAACGTAAAAGACCGGGGGAGTAGTGTTCAGCAATCCAGTCAGTCATGCCGTATGATCAAGGCCAGGCATCAAAAGAAGAACACGCAAACAACGCCATCGATATCAATAATCAAGAGCTACAGACGACAGGCGTGATATCGATAGGAGAGTATCAAGATCACAGCCAATCACCAGTCGTTGAACCCGTCACATGATTACCCTCAAACGATCTAAGGCACTTCTCAGTGCACCGCGTTTACGAGTCTCAACAATCAGAGCATCTGGGTCAACGGAGCGCGGAGGGAGAAGACAGCACGTAGAAATCTCTCTTTTTCGCGCATCTTCGCGAATCCAAGAAGGTGAGTGGTAGCAAATCGTCACGATGTAACGACCAACCGCATGTTTCGTGTCAGAAATTCGAGTGTCATCAAAGAATTCAGCCGTTGATGCGGTGACATTTCACTTTTCCGCCTCGGGGGTCGTGTTCCACCAATCCGTTATATGTTGTGTGTATGTGATGTGTTTTCCATGACTTCATGACACGCAAATTACATGGTGTTAACGAACTCACGTCGTACGTCAGCTGTAACAGACGCCGTGCTTTTGGTTTATCACTGACCGTAACATCGTTCTCTCTGAAACGGTCTGCTTTGTAAGTATGACGGGTTTTGCGAGTGAAAGGGTTTCTGAAAATCAAATAGCCAAAATAACAATTCAGCACTGCACGCCGAATGCACAATACTCACGCTGTGCTGTCGAAAAGTGAACTACATGTCTACCAAGTCTTACTCATGAGAGGAAATTTATATAGTACGGGTCCACACTTGGCATTTTCTTCCTGTTGTGTTTAAAATGAACGTACTTGGGAATGCCGTGTTGCCTTCGTCGAATTGCAATCACGGTCACTCCTTGCTGCGCCAGATGTATGCGATATGCTGCATCTCGATTTGCTCTGTATTTTGTTCAAGCGTGCGTGTGTGGAGAGAGAGAGAGAGAGAGAGAGAGAGAGAGAGAGAGAGAGAGAGAGAGAGATTTCTCAAAGGGAATCTTCTTTACAAAAGAGACTACAAGACTAGCAGTTTTGTTTTATGCTCGTCTCAGTGAAATCATGTGCAAAATACATCGAAGAAAATCATCACAATAGAGAATGTTATGGGAAATCGGCTACAGGAACACGGAAATAGCTTGTATTTCAGACACATAATACCACAGTCGTTTGGAGAGCTATTCAGCGCTGGTACTATTCGCCCCATAGACGAGTGTACAGAAGCGAGAAATACCCCAAGTCAGGAAATGAATTGGCTATTTCGTATAGGGATTGTGCCACCATGTCATCTTCGACGTTCGATTTTACCGTGAAAAGTAGCAAAATTCATCTATCATGTAACCGTCGACCGTTCCCTATCATTCTCAAAATTCATACCTGGTACTTGATTTGCTTCACAAACGCTCGTTTCATGTGATTTTCGGCCGAATTCGACAGACACGTCGCTAAAACATAAGCGTGAGCAACATTCCGGTCACCTTACAGTGGACGTTGGGCACCTCCACTTTACTGACGTTAGCGCCGCGTACCATGAGGGGTGAGCTGGAAGGTTGTTCATGCCTTATGTTTTGGCGACGTGTCTTCTGAACTGGGCCGAAAATCACACGAAAATTCATACCTGATACTTCATCTGCTTACAAAACGCTCATTTCCCGTGATTTTCGGCCGAGTTCGAGAGACACCTGGCCAAAACATAAGCGTGAGCAACATTCCAGTCATCCCTCATGGGTAGGCGGCGCCAACGTCAGTAAAGTGGAGGTACCCAAGAGGTGACCGGAATGTTGCTCACCCCCAGGTTTTGGCGAGGTGTCTGTCGAATTCGGCCGAAAATCACACGAAACAAGCGTTTTTGAATCAGATAAAGTATCAGGTATGAACTTTTAGAATGATAGGGAATGATCGACGGTTGCATGATAGATGAACTTGCTAATTTTCACAGTGAAATCGGACACGGAATGTTACATGGCGCGGTTTTTATAGCCATTCTGTTTCCTGACTTGGGGTATTTCTTGCTTCTGTATACTCGTCTATATGGGGCGAATAGTCCCAGAGCTGAATAGCTCTCGAGCGACTGTGATAATACATTTTGAGTTGGTAAAATGTGAATTCAGGCTGCCATGACAAGTTCTTAGACACATACAGTAGGTAATATTTTTTATGAATGACTAAGCTCTGGACTTCAAACCACCATATCAATTTGACTGGTGTTTGACTAGTTTTTGAAAACTTTAATTAACGTTGCTACTCTTAAACATGAAAAGTAAACTTTTATCATTGATATATATTATAATCAATATTGCAAAGGAAATAATCCATTGCCCCTGTCTGAGTGATCACATTGATTTATTAGACAAGTGGAACAATCATTCACATGCAGATTGCCCAATGTTGGCAGAATTTTTTGACCAACTCCGCATGTATGCCACTGAAAATTGTGTCATTCAGTTTTATCTACCGCTGTTTATAGTAAATCCTGACGACGTGGAGTCATTAGTGCTGTATGCCGTCATGCTTTTGTGCTGCAGCCAGTATAAAAGGAGTAATGACGCACGGTATTAGGAGCATATGATAGTAATTGTAGCTATTCCTTGGGAAGTGTATGTTGCAATGACTATAAGTGAATATTATTCACAAGGGCTATTAATGGAAGATTTAATGAAACCGTAATCTCTCCTTTCTGGTAGCCTACAACTGCCTTTTGTTACAGTCATCTGCTGTCAGCCTGTTGTCATGGCAACATCACTCCCACTCTGTGTTTTATTCAAATATACACAAATCATTCTTCTTCCTGTACATGTATATTCTATCAAACGCTACTAGTGAGTCACGGATGGATGTTTGGAATGTATAATCGCCAGTCTACATCAATGCATTTTACAATGAAAATAATTTAAGGCCTCATGTCTGTAATTGTCTTTTGTATGTGTAAGAAGTGCTCATTGGATGCCTTGAAGCTAACAAAAAACCTTTTCATAAATATTTCTAGTTGAGTTCTTTGAACAGCAATTAAAATTGACCTTTTTTCGATAATTTTAGGGGTCGTGTCGTGTGAATAGTTGGTGACAGGAGAGAAATGGTAGTAAAGGTGCATTCCTTATGACATAGTTCAGACATTGAGAAATTTTGATTTCGAAAATGTCTGAAATTGGTTTTCAAGACACCCTGTGAGAAATGTAGTGAAACACTTTGATGAAACATGTTTTGTAGTGTTAATGACAGCACTTTGATATACTTACCTAAAGGTTGATCAATCATCTGATTCAGTTTGCTTTAATCGGGGTTGTTTACGTAAAATTGATCAAGTATCTTAGAAAAGAAATTTTATATCAAGTACCTTGGAAATTCAATAAAATAGTTCTTGCTTCATTCATCCATGAAGGAAATTGGAAGGAAATAATGGAGAAGCATGTCCGCAGAAAATGTGTGAGCAGAAGAAAAATAGCTGTGTGATATTGAGTTCCTGTCAAAGTATGAAATATCTTAATTCACTATCAACCAAAACTAAACTGATCTTAGGCCTGTTATTGTCAATATCGGTAGTACACTGAATGTATTAGAAAATCTGTTGAAATGCTTTATTCATCTTTGTTATTAAAGTGTTCCCTACGTGTACTCTACTGCACAGATTCTATGATAACACAGGAATTCATTTTAGTAAGAGAAGAGATACTTCTTCAGTAACTTTTTCGGTAACCGATTTCTTTGAATATGAAACGGTAAACAGTTGATTTTGTTAACCACCTATGTGTACATAGCCTAAGGAACTGAGAGAATTGTATTTATCTCTATGGAAACAGTGGATTATTTGCACAGTTTGGCTGACTTATTTATTGTTGTTTCACATTACTGGTCATTCAATTTCACACCATAGTCAAATACCCTGTAGTCATGTTGTTGACTTTTAATTTAGTTTAAGATTTCAGCTGACAATCACACATTCATGAAAAATGTCCACTTTCATCTCAAATCCATTTACGTTTCAAGGTTATTGTCACAAGCCAGATCAATTACAGCTTTACTTGCTGCCTACCAAGCCGTTGTCACAGAAACAGAAATGAAATGAGTGTCCCTAAGGCGCTGGTACACAATTCCGACAAATACATTCAAGTGAAGTTCAAACAAGTTCCTCATGAAATGATGTCAAATTCAAATGCAGGAAATAGGGCTGACAGTGTGAGATAGAGGCAATGTTTAGAGAGTGATCCGTTCTAGACATTACAAGCCATTTGGTGATTCATAATATTTGTATCCAAGAAGATGTGAAGATTTACAAGAGTATGAAAGGATTATACAAATTTGGCCTGGTTTAAAAAGCCTGAACTAGCATTGGACTAGATTGCAAGGAAAAAATATGCTGATATAAATTTAGTCCTTTGTGATCTCTGATCTGTCAAAGTTGAAAATTGCAGGCTTTAATAAAATTGTAACATTTGTGCGGTTCATGCTTTTTGTACACCTTTTACACGTAAGAAGGGCTAATGACTGTTTTCGCCATCAGAGACAACTTCAACATATCTTCACCGATCATAGCTTTATCTTTCAATGACAAATCTGAGCTGCTGTCAAATCCATGATTTACCATTCTTTGTGATATCATATAGTGTGCTGTCTTGTCCCTTGATGTTCCATCTATCTCCATCATTCCAGATGGAAATTGGGCATGTGGTTTCTTCTCTGCCCCAATTGACCACCATATATGTTTTGAGTATTGTGATGGCATTGAGGTTTTGCCAACATCGACTGTGCAGGGCGATAAACAGGGCCGATGTTACACATTCTCACACAGAAATCCAGGCCCCGACTTGGATCCAGCATCCACCGTAGACACCTACTTCTGACAGGATGTGATAGTCCATGATACAAATAACTTATTTAAAGTAGCAGATCAATATCTTCATATAATATGTGCGCATCTGTGTAACTTTTATTTCTAGCTCATATTCACCTCTTGTACCACAGATTTTATCATTATATACCAACTTCTATCCTGTCTATACTGTTGAGGATCTGTTTCCAAGTGGGAATGGTAGAAGAATGTTGCTATTTATTTTATTGCAATTTCATTGTTCGTGGCATGGAATGCATATTTTGGATGTCTTTAGAGGAACAAGGTTTCATGTTATGCTTTGTGTGGTGCCACAAAGCCATCTCCGACCGAGCAAACTGATCTGATTGTGTTGCAGAGAGTATGTTTCTAATCCAATTTGTCTGATACTGCAAATGTTGATTAGAGGTGGCGGTAATTCATGCATCATTGGTGAACTGTGAATGGAATCTCTTTGCTTGACTGCCACAGCTACATGTATGTCAACTATAGGTATTGAATGCAGTTCTCCACTGCCTCAGATATTTTACTTTCAAAACACAATCAAGCCAACAGAAAATTCAGTGTGATACATATATTTATTGTTGGCACTTCCATATCTTAGAGCCCTTTCCCTTGCCCACCCCTTGTGATTATCAAGTTGTTTTTCTGTTTGCTCTGTAGAGGGCTGGTCCCGGATGCAAGTCAAATCAGTCATTTAAATTTTACATCCTTGTTTGGACTCAATCTTGATCAGATTTGTTTGTTTGATTTTGACCTTGTGTACAAACTGATAAATAAAAAAAAGTACTTCTAATCAGTATTCCTAAGGCCTTATTGTCAGACAGCTTTATATAATGTTCATGCTCATGAGGTGTTTAATGATGAAATAATGAATTGCGTCGATGTGGTCTGTAATTACCAGATGCAATCAACCTATCAGATACCAATTAAATAATGGTTTAGATGGCTGTATATTGTCTTTCACTTCATCAAATTCCAGTCATTCACAATTGAAGGGAAAAAAAACCACTGTGATGGATAGTTTAACATGGCCCACTCAGTTTTTGATCTGTTCATGGAGTGTATACAATTTTAATATTTATTATAGATTAGGTTGTATGTTTACATGCAAGTGATGTGGAAACCTTGGAATCTACGATTACATAATTTTATATCTTTGTAATGTGTAACCATGTCTATTTACCCTGAGGTATTGTGGTTATCTTTCCATTCAAACAAATCAGTCACACTATCTTTGTGTACATTGTCTGAATTGGGAACAAATTGGATTACCGTGAGCCCATTTAAGTGGTAAATGTTAGTAGGCTTCTCAGAATACACTTAGTATAGACAGAGTGATGACTCGCTGCTTGTTGGTGTCTAGCGAAAATTGCTGTAGGTAAAATACATTACAGACGTGACACAGGGTGACACTCAGGTCGAATGGTGAGTGCATTTACTTTTAAAATTTAGAGTGCTTGATAGAGTTTGAAAGATACAATCTGTTTGTGCATGATTTCATTTTAACCCAGTAGTTCGTTTTGCAGATATATGTATTGTGTGACTCCGGTGAATGAAGCATTTCAGCTATTTGCAAAGTCTTTCAATTTATTGAAGAACATTTTTGTGACATAAAAACTGATTTGGAAAGGTAAAAGTCTGGCTAGTCAATCTTTATAATAGTCTTTAAATTGAAAGAGAGATTGTTGTTTTATGGAAATCAGTTTTACCCCCATACTAGATGTCTTTGTTAGTCCCCACGGACAAAGTCCGGGGGGACTTATAGGTTTGGTCATGTCTGTGCGTGCATGCGTCAGTGTGTGTGTCCGTGCGTCCGTTCACGCAGATATCTCAGAGATGCCTGGAGCGATTTCATTCAAACTTGGTACAAGGATTACTTCTTATGTCATACAGATGCACATTGATTTGTTTTGTGATACGATCCAATATGGCTGCCAGGCGGCCATTTTATTACGATTTTTTCATGTACAGAGCCATTACTCAGGCATGTTTCAACCGATTTTATTCAAAGTTGGTACAAGGACATTGACCAATGACATAGAGACGCACGTCAATTTGTTTTGTGATACGATCCAATATGGCTGCCGTGCGGCCATTTTGTTACAATTTTTTCATGTACAGAGCCATAACTCAGGCATATCTCAACCGATTTTATTCAAACTTGGTACAAGGACATTGACCAATGTCAAACATATGCACTTTAATTTGTTTTGTGATACAATCCAATATGGCCGCCAGGCGGCCATTTTATTACGATTTTTACATGTACAGAGCCATAACTCAGGCATGTTTCAACCGGTTTTATTCAAAGTTGGTACAAGGACATTGACTAATGTCATATATATGCATGTCAATTTGTTTTGTGATACGATCCAATATGGCTGCCGTGTGGCCATTTTGTTACAATTGTTTCATGTACATAGCCGTAACTCAGACATGTATCAACTGATTTTATTCAAACTGGGTACAAGGACATTGACCTATGTCATACATATGCATGTCAATTTGTTTTGTGATACAATCCAATATGGCCGCAAGGCAGCCATTTATTACGATTTTTTCATATACAGAGCCATTACTCAAGCATGTTTCAACTGATTTTATTCAAAGTTGGTACAAGGACATTGACTAATGTCATACACATGCACATTGATTTGTTTTGTGATACGGTCCAATATGGCCGCCATGTGGCCATTTTGTTACGTTTTTTTCATGTCCGGAACCATAACTCAGACATGTATCAAGTGAATTTATTCAAAAGTTTTTATCACAGACCTAATGAAGAGGACTCTATCCTCTCTGAGGACCTGTAATCAAAGTACCCATTAACAAGTGGGGACTGTGTCATCAACGATGACTTGTTATAGATGTTTGGTGAATTCTGTTTTGTCATATCACTAGAAGGTATCTATTTAAAAAAATGTTTGACTTCTCAGAAAATCTTATCATTTTAAACTGCAAATCAATTTTTCTATCTTTCAACCATAATTTAATTTGTAACTGAATTTCATACTATTGCCTTATTTTACTTTTATATGGACGCTCAAGTCCGAAATAAAGATATAATGAAATAAAATCAAATCCCTGCAGTATTTTGGGACAGGATACACAAAAATTGATTTGCATCCTGTAGTTTTAGTCAATATCATGATCTGTATCACGATTCAGCATTTCTGAATGAGTTTCCATGGTAACTTCTTTTTCATTTTGGTGCAGAGGCTTCTCTTTCAGTTTTACATCTGTTTGTACAATCACAGTAACCTGTAATGGTTGGTGAAATGTTTTGTAAAATACTCGTATGTATTGCAAAACAGGGTATAATACTAGATCAGCAACTTCGTTGTACTTCAATGTGACAGCCAGAGGTACCACAGGTAAAGGCAGACAGCCCATTGTAGAGATATGTGACTTGTTGTATAATGTGAGTTAGCCAGGCAGTGTATTTTGACACCATGTAATAACATGAGTTTAGTCAAGGAATTCAAAATATAATCTGATACAAGCATGCTTGCTTTCGGTATGTGTTTATCAACACAAAGCTACATGGTTCCTGCAGTGCTTCATACCCCATGTAATTAAGTTTCCAAATTCATTTAATACTAACAGATTGCTTGAATGGATAGAATGATCAAGTATGTGGTATGAAAGTCTGGTTGTACCTGTACAAAGTACATGCACTCGAGTCGTGTGACCCACTTCCCTGTTTCATTCTAGATTTATTTGTATGCTTTTTTTCCGTTTTATGCTCATCACACTGATTTATAATATTGGAGAATTGTACACAGTGTAAACTATCATAGAAGTAGCTTGTTACGGTGTACTTTTTGCTAATGGTTGTTACTTGGTTACAGTCTTTGAAGCTAGCACTTAGTAAGTCACGCCATCAGTTTTCTTTTTGGTGCCTGATTTAAAGTTCAGTTGTAAAATTAAAAGGGAACTGCATATTTAATGGTGGAATGATTTAACATTGGAAATTATGAATCAAAGTTAGCCTGATAACAGAAATGAATATACATCGTAAACATGGTAAATGTAGTACTTGTCATTTCATCAATCATGTACATTCTAACTTAAGTTCTGTCTTTGAGGGGTGCCAACTGTAACCATAGGTGTTCATGCGTAAAATTTTGATTTTATTATAATTGTATTTGAAACAACATTAAAATGATGAGGGAGAGAGAATTGTTTATATACCTTTGCCTTCCTGGTATGATTTGAAAAATTTATTCTCCTGCCAATTAGTTTCACTCCCCCCCCCCCTTTTTTGGGGGGTGTCACAATTAATAATACTGGTCATGCCCTTTCTCTATTAAACAAATTCAAAACTTGCCTGATACAACCAAAGTCCTCCCTTCTACACCCCCTTAAACAGGATAATAAAATTTCCCCACCCTATAAGGTGCCCATCTGCCCATTTCCTATCTTATGACAAGAGGATACAGAAAAATTGCCGACCCACCAAGAAATTGCTTGCTTACAGCTTTTATCATGAACAGCTTTGTTGAATACACCAGTATTTATCCCAAGAATTGCTGTCTTCGGTGATAATTCCAGTGACAGTGATTTGGTGTTCAGACAAATTTCTTTCTAAATTTGTTTCAGGTCCTTGTTACATGTAATATACCAGGATTTGTAATACTTGATCTAGCTGCCATATTATGAAGAATCAGAGAGCATTACTACTGGTGGTTTCCTTTTAGATGTTCTTAGCCAGATTAGTAATTTCATTCAACCAAAAAGACAAAATACAAAAAAGGTCACTTGTTGCAGCAAGCAGTAAGGATGAGTCTCACCGCAGACTTTGCCAAGAATGTGTCGGTAGCCAACTTAGACAGGAACACATCTAGCCTCTTTGAGATTGCACGGAAACCTCGCACCACAGGATCTAGCTATGTCTCTCTTAGCTGTGAGCCAAGTCATGATGGTGACTTCCACAGAAAACATCCCAAAATGCAGTATGAAAACTCTTATCGAATGGAACCAAGCAAAGGTAAGATTAAAATTTTAGTTTTTTTTTAAATTTATTTAATCAATTCATTTATTTATTTTTTATAAAAATTAAACTTGGAGTATAAAAGCTTGTACCATATTGAACGAAGGTATCAAGGTAAAAGTAAATTTTCAATGTTAGTTATTGATCTTTGATGTGAATATGTTTATATTATATTCATTTATCACTTTCTTATTATTCACTTTCTCCTACATATTGCATTTGGTTCAGCCAGGCCTTATCAAAGGGCACACACAAATAGACGTGAAACATACAATTATATGCATATAGTGTTTCAGAGCCAATGTCAAAATTTTAATGGCTTTACATTGTAATGGCAGTCAATTTCCAAGTGCTGAATAGCCTTTAATGCAAAAGATGATCAGTTCAACTGATTGTTACTCATTACATTGCAAAGTCAAGGCCACATAATAAATCGCTGTTGCAAGCTGTGGTATGCAAATTCTGTTTCATAGCTGGCTTTTTTGTTAGACATTGAATTTCCTGTTCATTACAGATTTATCAGTGACAGAGTTGAGCCTGTGATGCAGGCAGTATTGGAAGAAAATTTACGCGACGAGCACTATGACGGTGAGAGATCTTCCCTTCTCAGTAAAACCATATCTCAAGAAATCAAACTCAGGGTCAAGGAATTACATTATGAAAGATTCAAGGTGAGTGTGTTGAGCAAAGTGACCTTGAAAATTAATACTTAAATGTTTGATGTAATTTCCATTTTTTTAGTATTTTGAATGTTGTCTGTAATTAATATAGTGTACCACCAAGCAGTGAGTTTCAGTCGCTGCAAAGTGAATTATCAGAAAAATATCGAAGTCACTGCCTCTGTAAAATTATATTGATATGCACCATGGGGACAGATTTTCAGACTCTCAAATTTTCACAAGTCATTTCTGATCTTCTACTTGTTGGGCTCATTTTAATGCTCTTGGAGTAAGAAAAAATTTCAGTGTCTTACTTTTTTGGAAATCAAAAAGTTTATATTTCCCAAAAGAATTTACACCAGTAAATCTCAGGAAATTTGTTTCTCTGGTACCAAACTTTGCATGGTGACCCCTGATTTTATTCTTGATACAGTAAGAGTATGGTTTAAAGTCTCATTGGGAAGGTTTGAGCAAAAGTCTCACGTTCAAGGCGCGTACCATGCATACGACCTTAGGGTGATTATGGTGCATTGAAGAAACAAAGATTATTTGAATGTTGCCAATGATAGGTGAAAATGCACCAAAAATCCTTGGATAGTAATGGATCAGAAAAGCATGATACAAGGCGAAGTTTTAATCCTTTCACTACCGTATCTTCGTTTTTCTACATGGTTTTCGATAGGTTTGTTGAATCTTGATATAGGGAAATGGGGCCTGGGTTAAGGCTGAAGTAATCTGAGATTTAAGATTCCAAGTTTCATTCTCAGGGCTATGAGTATAGGTTTCTAGTGTGACACTCAGTTCTCAAAATAATTCATCACCGACTGCCATGCCTATCTGCCGTTCCATGCTATCACTGCACAGATTGAACACAATTCACCTCACACGAAGTTTTTGTGTCAATTTTCTGAACTTAATCAAAAGTTGCTTTTGCGTGTCATTATCACTTTACCATAAACTAGCAAAGCCTTTATCCTTCATTTTATTTCAGATTGTCTGCACTGTCAGTATCGGGGAAAAGAAAAACCAATGTGTGAGATTTGGCAGTAGATGTGTGTGGGACGCAGAGAGAGATAACTACGCCACCGCCACCTTTGCTAACTCTTCTCTCTTTGCAATTGCAGTCATATACGCTTTGTATTACGAATGATTCACCCTTTTACATAGTATTTTCATAAAATTGTCATGGTTTTTTTTATCCCTTTGTTAAGTATCATATTTACAATTTATTGTACACTGTTACCTTGTAATACTGCCATCAGCAGGTTGCTGATTTGATTTCACAGTGTCTGTGAAGAATGCATTCAAAATTTGAAATGGTATGAAATCAAAAGTAGTCAAATTGTCATTTTTTCACAAAATATCTAATTTGACCTCGATCGATCAATGAAAAACTGCCACCCTAGTATGTATGAATTCTGTTCTTTTGTAGCAACGTACCAGTGTACCTACAGTAAATGGTTTATTATCTGATCAAATATATACTGTATCCCATGTAAAAACACTGATGCCTGACCACACTGCCATATATGAATCTGGTGATCAAAATCTTTCTATGAATATATTCTGTGTGGAATTACCATGAAGACATTGGTCTGAAATATCACATTGGTGAAGTCACTGCCAACTTTTTGTTACACTCTAGGACTTTGTAGTCAACTTTTCTTTTCAATTTTCAGTAAATGCGTTCTGTAGATTTATTACAAAGTTTTCAGCCATTTACAGACCTATTTGACAGGTTGTACCGGAAAATGCCAAGTCCAATCTTAGATATTTTTTAACTTTTTTCAAACACAAAAGTGAAAGATTGTATCGTGAGAGTTGGAATGTATAGTTTTAGGTATCTACAAAAGTAACATAGCTATTTGTAAGGCAGATGAGATCCAGGATACATAAAGTGCACACCAAGTTCTATTTTGTGAACATATATCACAAATATTTTAACCCACCTCTGTATTTTCCACGTTGGTAATTATTGATGTAAGAAGGGAAGTGATCCCATCAGTATTGTATTATTCAACTATTGAAGTCAGCTTCTACTGGTTTCTGTATTTTTTTGAAATTTCTACTTTCGATGTTTTCAATTTTGTAGTGCACAAGCTTAATACATAATTTCAAATATAGGCTGCCTCTACAAGTCATTGCCTTTAAGCATCTCTTTGCATGAAAGCATTTTTATTGTCCAAAGAACTTGAGAGTGTATTCTTAAATCCTTGTTGGGAACTGTGAGAAACAGATCAACCATTATAGATAACTATGTACAGTTTTAAGTAAAGTAAAATTAACTTTACATGCCACTACTGCCAATGGGCAAAAAATTATTCTAATGTTCACAAGCATCTCGCATGAATTGTTCTCTTTGCAGACTTTCACTTTTAATTGAAACAACTGATTCTTTACAACTTTTCAATTCAGCTTTTTAATTGTTTTTGCATATGTATGTGCAATTGCCAATGCTGAATTCAATCGTATACAACTCCAGCCAGTCTTCGGACTGCATAATGCATGGTATTTATCAATAAATGTATTCAAATGTTGACTATACATAGCTGACTGCAGTATTTATTTACACCGTGGTGCGAAGCACCAAAGGTGTCCTATGTCGCCACAATGTCTGTGTGTGTGTCCGTCTGTCCGTCCGTCTGTCCGTCCGTCCGTCTGTCCGTCCGTCTGTCCGTCCGTCCGTCTGTCCGTCCGTCCGTAGACAGATTTTGTTCCACTCATAACTTAAGAACCCTTAGGTCCAATGTCATGCAATTTGGTATTTGGTATTATCATGATGAGACTTAGATCTGATTAGATTTTGGTGGGTGTGGCTTATTAATTAATTGCTCATTTGCATATTTTATGACTTTTTTCGTTCACGCAGATATCTCAGAGACGCCTGGAGCGATTTCGTTCAAACTTGGTAAAAGGATAGTACTCTACCTCATACAGATGCATGTTGATTTGTTTCACAATGCGATCAAATTTGGCCGTGTTAGAGGACTTTTTAGTTTTCACCTCCATAGACTCCCATGTATAAGGCAGTCCATAGACTCCCATGTATAAGGCAGTCCATAGACTCCCATGTATAAGGCAGTCCATAGACTCCCATGTATAAGGCAGTCCATAGACTCCCATGTATAAGGCAGTCCATAGACTCCCATGTATAAGGAAGTCCATAGACTCCCATGTATAAGGCAGTCCATAGACTCCCATGTATAAGGCAGTCCGATGACTCCCATGTATAAGGCAGTCCATAGACTCCCATGTATAAGGAAGTCCATAGACTCCCATGTATAAGGCAGTCCATAGACTCCCATGTATAAGGCAGTCCATAGACTCCCATGTATAAGGCCAAGAAAAATAAAAATTTAGTTTCTCATCGTATTCATATTGCAAAAAGGATGCAGTGACACAGTTTTTAGTCCCCACAGATAAAGTCCAGGGGCTCATAGATTGGGTCATGTCAGTCCGTTAGTCCATCCATGTGAGTCCATCCGTTCATGCAGATATCTCAGACGCTTTGACAAAATGTCACGTGATCTTTGACCTCAAATATACATATTTGTCCATAACTCCGTAACCACAAGTGCTAAACCTTTCATATATGGTATGATGGGACACCCTATGATGCCACATATTGTACCTCATTAATTATGTGCATATCTAATTTTGAGCAAGCCAACAGAGCTAGAGGTCTGATTTTTGGTATATATGGATAACTTCGCAATACAATTTTTTTGACAAAATGTCATGTGACCTTGGTGACCTTTGACCTCAAATATACATATTTGTCCATAACTCAGTAATCACTAATGCTACACCCTTCATATTTGGTATGATGGGACACCTTATGACGCCACATATTGTTCCTCATTAATTATGTGCATATCTAATTTTGAGCAAGCCAATAGAGCCAGAGGTCTGATTTTTGGTATGTACGGATAACTTAGCAATGCTATTTTTTTGACAAAATGTCACGTGACCTCAATTACCTTTGACCTCAAATATACATATTTGTGCATAACTCAGTAACCACAAGTGCTACACTCTTCATATTTGGTATGATGGGACACCTTATGACGCCACATATTGTACCTCATTAATTATGCACATATCTAATTTTGAGCGAGCCAATAGAGCTAGAGGTCTGATTTTTGGTATATAGGGATAACTTAGCAATACAATTATTTTGACAAAATGTCACGTGACCTCGGTGACCTTTGACCTCAAATATACATATTTGTCCATAACTCAGTAACCACAAGTGCTACACCCTTCATATTTGGTATGATGGGACACCTTATGACGCCACATATTGTACCTCATTATTATGCACATATCTAATTTTGAGCGAGCCAATAGAGCTAGAGGTCTGATTTTTGGTATATAGGGATAACTTAGCAATACAATTATTTTGACAAAATGTCACGTGACCTCGGTGACCTTTAACCTCAAATATACATATTTGTCCATAACTCAGTAACCACAAGTGCTACACCCTTCATATTTGGTATGATGGGACACCTTATGACGCCACATATTGTTCCTCATTAATTATGCACATATCTAATTTGAGCGAGCCAATAGAGCTAGAGGTCTGATTTTGGTATGTAGGGATAACTTAGGAATACAATTTTTTTGAAAAAATGTCACGTGACCTCAATGACCTTTGACCTCATATATACATATTTGTCCATAACTCAGGAACCACAAGTGCTACACCCTTCATATTTGGTATGATGGGACACCTTATGACGCCACATATTGTACCTCATTAATTATGTGCATATCTAATTTTGAGCAAGCTAATAGAGGTAAATGTATGATTTTTGTAGTATATGGGACAGACTATAGGATAGAAATTTTTTGACAAAATGTCATGTGACCTCGATAACCTTTTACCTAAAATACACGATTATGTCAATAAATAAGTAACCACAAGTGCTATGTCCTTTATATTTTAATAGTAGGATGGGAGACCTTATGACAACACATGCTTTACCTTGTTAATTATGCCCATATATAATTGTGGGCAAGCCAATAGAGCTAGAGGTCTGAATTTTGGCATATATGGATTAATTAGCAATACAATGGGGTTTTTTTTCAAATGTCACGTGACCTTGATGACCTTTGACCTTGAATATGCATATATATGCATAACTCAGTAACCACAAGTTCTTTACGCTTCAATTTTGATAGGATAGTAGACCTTAAGATGTCACATCTTGTACCTCATTTATTATGCACATATGTATTTCTTGGCAGGCAAATACAGCTAGAGATCTGACCTTTTTTCCGATTTAGAACACTTAGACATGCCTCTTGTTTCAAAATGGGAACAATGACATAGACCTATGTGTCCATAGATCTGAACATATACACTCCAGTGATACTTCTTAAAGACCTCATTTCCCTGCCCCATCAAGACTAATACTCCTATTACAAGTGGGGACTATGTCATTGTCAATGACTTGTTACTTCTAGAATATACAGAATATTATCTCACATAGTGAGTGTCTGAATATTATTCTGAATTGTATTCCGAAGCACATTCTGAAAGAACTCTTCTGGAATACAGAATATTATCTCACATAGTGAGTGTCTGAATGTTATTCTGTATTCCTAAGCACATTCTGAAAGTAACTCTTCTGAAAATTTCACATTCTTTGCCACTGCACCATCTCCCTAATACATACTGATGACCCACGGTGTCCACTCAAGTCTCACTTTTATTTTCTGTGTAGTCTGATTTGTCATGGTACGTTACACGGCAGGATGTACTGCATAATAGCATCCATGTAGTGAAAGACTGGCTTTCTGTTTACAGGCAAAGAACTTGTACTCTTATTATAGGAATTGCAAGGATCTAGTATGACCTCTTGATCCAGGGTGCGCCCATTCTGGAGAGGCAGAGCTTTATTTATGCTCTGTGAGTCTACACCAATTCAAGAAATGGTATCACTTGTAACTGTTGTAGTACCAAGGCGTGTGGTTTAGGACAATGGGAAGTAGAATTACTATTGTCAGTTTTGTTAAGGTGATATGTGCCTCGAAAGTGAAAGACTGAAAGTTTTGCTCAAACTTTCCACAATAAATCTTTCAACCGCTCTCTTTCAAAATCAAAAATAAAAATCAGGGGCCACCGAGCAAATTTGGTACTAGGGAAACAAATTGCCCAGTATTTACAGACATTTGAAATTCAAAATGGCTGCCGCCCCTGTGTTAACTCTAAGGAGAAAAATAAAATTTTCGATTTTCGAAAAACTTAGACTGAAAGATTCAGTCGTGTGCGGGTGCTTTGGTGCACTGCGACCTACAACCCTTTACTACGACTTTAAGGGTCGTAGGTCACAGTGCGCCAGAGCGCCCGCACACAACTGAATCTTTCAGTCTACGAAAAACTAAGACTGTGAAAAGTTTTCTTTCGCCAAAAGCTTTAAGATGAACCTCCACAAGTGGTAGATCAGAATAGAATTGATAAAATTTGAAAGCCAGAATATCTGTCCCTGAGGCGCATTCTACCTTAACTAGAAACGATGCATCATGGGAGTCATCAATCTGATGCAGATTGAATCAGATTTCAGAAGTAGTGATGATGACATTTTCATCTTTGCTGCTTCTTAGTTGTTGGTGGCCTCTTTAAGATTGGCCAGTGCAGGAAGGCATACAGCCATCTTTCATCTGATATCAATCAGTATCATATACCTGTATTCACTCACCTGTGTAAAGCTATGGGGGAAAGCGCCCTCACACCCATGCATTTTGGAAATCTGATATTTTGTCCTCCCTCTCCAGATATTAAGCTTACTTTGCCAAGAACACAACACATGGCAAAATTTAAGTGGCGCTGCACCCAACACAGTGTATTTTGCTCAAATTCACTTTTTTTGCAAATATTCATTCGATTGTAATTTAATGATTTGATGACCCAAGATTAAAATATTGGTTGGGTTCACCTTTTAGCTTGTGAAGCAGTCGTAAGTTGCATGATAAAGAAGTGTTAATTTATGCAAATCACCAAATTTCCTGGCTTCCCTTTTCTCCCAATTTCAAAATTTCCAAAGAATTTAACTCTAGTCTGGCTGGGTCAATTTTCACATTATGCTTTAAATGCTATTTAACAAAACGACTATTTTGTTTGGCAATAAAGTTCTTACATTTTGAATAAGAGGCATTTCAGTTTTGCTAATTATGTTTTTAATCACTTTTTTGAGTGCCAGTCTTTCAACCCATGCCATTTTAGAATGAGGATAGATAATGCAAAATAAAAGTGTTTTTTTTTCCTACATATACTCTTGTTTAAGTGAAATATTACATTTCAGAAAATAGTATCAAGTTTTTGACTTAAATTAATTGTTATCATTAATACCAAAATTGAAGTATTTTACCCCAAATGTACATCCCCTTCATCCTCTAAGTAAACCAGTTGCTACCATACTAAACTTTAGATTCTCTGCTTTCCGAAAATATATAGTATGATGGGGTTTTCTTGTCATCTTAAATGAGCAATATTCCTTTGAAAAAACTGTTGGCAACGTGCAGCTCCCCCCTTAAGATATATTTTTGTTGTCTGATTATTCTCAAAATTAAGCACAATTGATGCCCATATATCATGTAAATAAACAAAAGTGCAACCATTAACAACGGTAAAAGAAATGGCTGTTTCCATGAACATTTGACTTAACAATGACTGACTTCTTCATTTCTTTCCTTCAGTCTTAGGGACCATTCAGTTTTTACGGCCGGGGGGGGGGGGCGGCAAAATCCAGGGGGGTCATCGTAATTTTGGAATCCGCGAAGGGGGGTCATTGCTTTTTCACTGGTAGGAAAGGGGGGAGTCACCACATTTTCAAAAACATAATACCTACAATAAAGTTCAATTTATGCCATGGCCATGATCGACCCTCTTTACCGGCGGGCTGCCTTCGGCGGCCCACTACAATAAATTGACTTTATGTAATGGCCCATGACCCGCTTAACGGGCAGATGCCTTTGGCGGCCCACTCCATTTAGGTTTACTTCATGCAATGGCCATGATCGACCCTCTTTACCGGCGGCCCGCCTTCGGCGGCCCACTACATTAAATTGACTTTATGTAATAGCCCATAACCCTCTTAGCGGGATGACGCCATTGGTGGCCCACTCCAGTTAGGTTTACTTCATGCAATGGCCATGATCGACCCTCTTTACCGGCGGGCCGCCTTCGGCGGCCCACTACAAAAAATTAACTTTACATAATGGCCCATGACCCTCTAAACAGGCGCCAGCCTTTGGCGGCCCACTCCAATAAAGTTTACTTTACATAATGGCCCATGACATTCTTAACTGGAGGGCTGCCTTTGGCGAACCACTCCAATAAAGTTCACTTTATACAATGTCCATGGACATAAGTTGTCTATGGAAATGAAGTTAAAAATTGCCTTACAGTTGTCCTAATTAACAGACGTTTGCATGGATGTGGCTGGGAAGTTTGTGCACTGGCATCTCTGCTACACGAATAAAGTGCGTCGCGTACCGGAATTCAAATCCAAACCGTGCGGGTAAATTTGACATATGGGTTTTGGTTATTTTTCAGCCGTGGGGGGGGGGGGGGTCATCAATTTTTTTTTGTTACAAAGGGGGGGGTCATCTTCTTTTCACGAAAATGCAGGGGGGTCTACATTTTTTTGAACACCGGCGACAAGATTTTGCCCCCCCCCCCCGGCCGTAAAAACTGAACGGTCCCTTTTTACCACGATGATGTCACCTTCTTTGAAAAAAAACAAAAACAAAATTGTCACATGCGATGTGGCCGTGGGTGTAAATTCATATTTTGCCCTTACAGAGCAATCTGCCTGATGTCTGCCCATAGACCCTGAAAAAGATCTATGGTCTGCTGGAGAAAAAAGTCACACATGACCTCCAGGTGGCGCTACTCACTGGTATTAACCCAACGTACACATCCAAGGGCTGCGTACGTGCCAGCAAAGAATCGGATACATCTTTTGATACAAGCAAGGTAGGATAATGTTTCAATCTGTAGGGATGAACCACGCCAATGATACCTATCACCGTTTCTTTTCCCTCTTGCACATGTTTTTTAGACAATTTAGTGAGAATCAAGCTGCCTAAAATTATCTCACCTTAAAACCTACCGAGCGCACTCGACGTGACGTTTTAGTATTACATCGTGCGTTTGTTATGCTTGCAGCTGTACAAGGGAGATATCATGGTTTTGAGGATTTCCAATAAGATAATTATGATGCATGCCACAAGCTTATGTTTTGTAATAAGGATGAAAACGAAAGAATTTTATTCCACATGGCATGAGTGCGTGTTACGTATACCTGAATTTGGAGGAGAGAATCCATCATGTTGGGACTCGCATAATCACGGTCCCTAGGTGGTGTAATAATCGACCTCAAAGAGACGAACAATCAAATCTCTTTCGCTGCATAGTTAGTAAAGATCGAGGCAAATGTTTAGGGTGGTTCCTAGAAATTACAGAGAAACATTATTTTTCTGCAAATCAAATTAAATAGTAGTAGACTTTGCCACATGGCTCTACAACGATGGGTCACACATGGGATGAGCCTGAGTTCTTCGTCGTTTTCATGAAATACGTTCAAGTTTAAGAAATATTACATAATATCATATAATTATGAAATAGGCATACTTTTGCAACAATTGTCTTGGTATTTCCTGAAAGTTGAACTCCCTTTTCGCTCTGCAATACAAATCACAGAATGGGCACGAATCACATATTCTACATAGCCCTCTATGACGCGACGAATTTAGTGTAGGTGTACTAGTATATTGGACGCACCGCAGGCGTCCATGTCTCTCCTCTTTCTATCCGATTGATACCGGTGTAAGCACAGGGAAAGTTTCAAGTAGGCAAATACTTTAAATGCAAATATCTTCTTCAGATAATTAGTTTATTTAATAAATTTCTCTGTAGCCTTTACGCTTGTGACTCTTCACTCTACGAGAGTATGTCGTTTAACAGAGACAATGCTACTGATGTCGGCAAGTGTTTTGTGCTTTAGGTAGCATGCGCCTCGAAAGTGAAGGACTTAAACTTTTGCTCAAACTTTCCTGAATGAAAGTTTCAACCTTTCCTTCTCATCGAATCAAGAATAAAAATCAGGGGTTATCGTGTAAAATTTGGTCAAGAGAAACAAGTAACCTAAAATTTACTGATATTTATTTGAAATTCAAACTTCCAAATGGCCGCAGTACCTGTGTTAACTCTACGGAGGGAAATATAATTTTTGATTTTCGAAAAACTGAGACGGTAAAAATTTTATAGCCCCCAAAACTGGTGTAATATCAGAAGAGCATTGTAAAAGTTTGAAAGTCCGAATATGTTTCCCAGAGATGCATTCTACCTTAAGTCTAAATTTGTTATCTTCTACCTGAAGTGTCAATGTCAGTAACCTGTCAAACGCAGAGATCACGGAGAGTCACGTTCACGTTTGCGATTTGCTGGTTCCTGTTCGTTATCAGGCATATCATTGACTCTTGTCACCTGATGAGGTCTCTCATGTTGGAAAAATCTGCCGTTCAGCTGTGATTAGGGCCTATATATGAGCACGCGCTCAAAGTATTTGTCGATATATTTTACTGTTCAACTGGTTAACGCCCTCACTCGATCGAGAATATAGATTCAGGAAACTATATAGATCTCTTATAAGGACTTCAAAAATATTTGACCGACCGTATTCGACTTGTACAGAATATCGCCGCCACACGTTACTCATTATTTCCCAAAGCTACCTTCATTTGATGATAACACCTGTTTCGTATCAAATGTGTTGACTAATGGTTTTTTCTCGAAGTTACCACACTCGAAAGTGTAGTTATTACTGTATAGTTCATTCATAGCCTGTTCAAAGGTATCTTTCGAACATGATCGATTTCCATGAATCAAAGAGATGATTAAAGCGATCTCGCACTTAGGCCTAATGATTAAAGCGATTCGAGAAATTAAGAGAACGAGTTTTCAGGATGGCAGCTCCAATTCTTTGGAATAATTTTCAACTTGACATTAGTCTTTCCCTAAACCTTCAGTTTAAAATCAAACTGGAAAACTCTAATTTTTCCATTTATCGTTACAAGTCTGTTATTGTTTTGCCAATTTTATTCACAATTGTCGCCGTGTAAGTATATTCTAACCAGCGTCTCGTATCATGTTCTTATATTGACGCGTTCATTGTTTTATTTTCGTAAGTGATATCCGTTGAAAGTTTTCCCTTTGTTAAAAAGTTATCTCAATGCTGAATCACAAATCATTATCGATTACTGATCGATAACCGATACACATCATCTGGCAATAGGATAAGGTAGGCTACTGGACGCGACTACATGCGTTGTGTCGACCTAGAAATTCTGGTAATTTTGTGATCCACAGATTTGAATTATCATCTGCATCCGATGAATACAAATTGACGGAAACAGCCAATAGGAAACGGCGCTTCTGTTCTCCGATCATTTGCTTGGCAAGGTGATGACACCGATAGCGCCTACCAATGAGATTGGTGATCAGATATGACGCCTTCGATCGATAAGTCATTCCACCACTCGGTTCTAACTCTGCACGCCATCCCCGAATCCTCTGACCTGCAGGAGAGCAAACAGAAAATGAAGGTACCACGAAAGGCTCGTAATTTACTGGCCGTTGTGTTGTGTGTCCTCTGCATAATTCCGTTGCTTTCTTTGACCTTCAACACCTCGAACCTTCGGAGGAAGACGCTTTCGCGTCATCGAAGAACAGCATATTCAACATCAGTATTTGAAGACGGAAAGGCCGCCGCGCCTGCCGCTCCCGCACTGTCATACAAGGCAACGACATGGTCCCAGGTAAACCCAGCCACGAGGACACCAAAGTTGATACTTATCCTGGCGAGAGCGCGAACCGGTTCAACTTTTATCGGACAGTATTTTAATCAACATCCGAACGTTTTCTTCTTCTTCGAGCCTCTTCGGGTGGTGCCCGACTTCGTCAATGCGCAACTGATCGGAGACGTTGGCAAGACATCGATGGAAGTGGAACTATTGGCCAACTTGTACAGCTGCAGTTTTCCGACGTATTATATTTTTCATCTGGGAAAGTGGCCTTTAGCGCTGTTCGAGAGTCAGGCCCTCAAAAGCTCAAGGCGAAAGGTTGTTAAAGAATCTCCGGAACGGATTAAAACTTTAAGATACTCAGAACTTTGTCAGGGGTACGACGCAATCGCAGCGAAAGTCATACGTGTTGATCGACTGGAAACTCTGGAAAGCCTTGTGACTCACTTCGGTTTGGATTTGAAAATCATCCTACTCACCAAGGACCCACGAGCTTACGCATCGTCATGGAAACGATTTGCGTATTTCAAAGAGAGAGAATACATAAAAGGAAAAACGCTCTTTGATCTAAGATTGCTGTCCACGAACGTCACGCGTATGCAGCGCTTACCTACTGTAAACGCATACTGCGATTGGCTGAAGCACAACCTGAAAATCGTCATGCGACCGCCTGATTGGTTGAAAGGACGCGTGAAAGTAGTTCGGTATGAGGACGCAGCGCTCGAGCCCTATACAGTTCTCGAGGATTTGTATGACTTTGTCGACATGGCTCCCCACGACGACGTGTACCGCTGGCTACGGACCAACACGAATGCAGAGACAGATGCAAGTTTGGCAGGAACCATGACAACGAAGAGGAACTCGAGCTACGTCGCTCAAGTGTGGAGAGATGACATGTTATTTTACGACGTTCAGAAAATTCAGAATGTATGTGGACAGCTTATGAAAGTCCTTGGATACAAAAACGTTAACAGACCAAAATCAATGAGAGATTGGTCAATCCCCGTTCTGAGTCGACCATTAATTTGAGCCTTAGCTTAATTTTCGACAACAAATAAGATACTAAGATACTGGATGACCTCTTAAAATTGCATTTTTCAGTCACCTGACAGTATGCGTACAGATGTGTACTAAAATTTGAAAGTGAAGAGGTGTTACGTCATCGATGAGATGGATAGTAAATTGAAGTTTTGCTTACCTCATTATATACGTGGTCCTAATTTTAGTTTCCGTTGCTTTGCAACAGGAGTAAAGTGTTATAAGAATAAGTCAGACAAGCAACGAATGATGTATAACCTGACAAATTATGCGCCTCAGATATTTTAATGAATGTTTTCATATCAATTCCAGTTTAGGAGAGTAAGTGTCCCTCTTAAATCCGTTCAGACAATACTAATATATGTATGCAGTTTTATGGGGGTAGTTCTTATATTGTTTTCAATATTGTGTAGGCACAACTCCACGCACAAAGTGCGTGTATAGTTTGTATTCATCGAGTGCATAACAGTAGGGCGTAGACATAGAATCTTACGAAATCATTAAGATTTTATAGTAAATGTGTACCCCAATCTTTGGTTTTGCAGATGACTTGCGCCTTTATTGCTCGACAATATGATTCATTAAATTTAATACAAAGACTCGTAAGAGAAATCAGGACAAGGTAATGGCAATAAAGCTGAGGAAATATATGGCAATAAAGCTGAGGAAATATAGAAGTCAAAGACGTGAACTTCAAAAATTCAAAGTCATCGTGACAAAAAAAAAACAAATTCCCATCCTCAATGCTCGCTAAAACTTGTATCATTTCCAAATCAAAGTAAACCTTAAGTGGTCCATGTTTGAAAATATATAATCATAAAAATATAGGGCACTCTTTGCTTATATTATGGCCTAATTTTAGAGTATTATTAAATATGCAAGTGAATTGTTAATCAATGTGCTACGCCTATCAAATTTTCAGCATAAGTATGACCAATGAACCTCAACGTACTGGTTAAATTCAGTGCACTCAGTTTTAATGTATGACCTTAGTTCAGACAGTCAGTAAATCTGCAAATTAGTTAACAATCAGTTGATTCAGCATGATGCTCGTCAACTTCAGCATAACTTAATATAAGTAAGACCAATGTGCCGGAAAACTTTTATCAAACTCTGTGAATAAACTTATTACTGAAGTTCATTCAGCAATATGCAAATAAGCTGTGCATCCAGCTTTGAAGCATGACCCATTTATAACATTCGTAAATCCTATATGGCAGATGAGTTTACCTGTAATTTGACTGTAAAGTCGTCGATATAATTCAAAGTCGCATCCAATTTTGTTAACTGATTCTTCAGGTATTACATGTAAGCCCAAATCATCATGATCTCAAATCATCATGATGTGCAAATTTGTTCTAGTTTGGCAGGCAACGGCCTCCAGAAACTACTCAGATTTTGATCTGGCCATGAACATAAAGGATACAAATTTTCACCGGTTTCTTTTGTGAACTTTTGATCTATGAGTGGAACAAAACATTTTTCTGGATAAATAGAAAAGGGCATACACACACATGGTCACAGCCATTCGAGAAGAACCATATGAAAGTCCTTGCAGGCAACGCCCTCACGAGGGACAAAAATCTGGATTGTAATTTACTGTCCCGGTCTCACTGTCGAGATTCTCATTATGGTAAATCAGTCATTGTAATATCATTTTTTTTAATGAAAGCATTATCGTGTTTTAGAAACATTTTTGTGATTTTATTCAGCACCGAGGTGATGTAAGTTTCACTTGAAGTCGAAATCGGGCTACTATTTATTGATACGGTCAGGTATTGATTTCGTGTTGAAAAAATTGTCTCCGATTCAAGTTTTGATTCTCATCGAAAAAGACTTGCTTTAAAGCTGTACCCTGCTCTTTCCTAAATGGTAAACACACCGGAAAAGCCAGTTTTATTTTTCTCCAATCCAAATATGTAAATTTAAACTTCAGGCGTCATCAACATTTCAAGTTGCACTTTTCGACGTAGTAATCTCAACAATTTCATCCGTGTGCCCGTGCGTTGTTATTTCATTTTTTCTTTGGTAAGTGAGAAATTACGGACGCTTCGTGATGGTGGACGTGACAGTGAGCATGAAAAGCGGTACATGCTTGTTCTTGCCAAAATATTTAAATAAAATGATAAACGACTGCCAAAGTAACTTTAGCGAAATGGTCTTTTTCATCGGGGAACATCAAAAGCCCGTAGTGTTGATATGACAATCGTCAAATAAAGTCTAAACCACCAGAATTTAACAGATAAATTTCACAAAGACGACTCTGCCAACTATTTGCATCGGTTCATTTTTCTCTGCAGATCGACAGGAAATTAAACAATTACTCCCAATTTGAGAAACGGATACCAAGTATCGTTATTTCCATCGAACAAGGGGTGCAATATCACTAGCATACCTTTGTTTTATCGATCTTTTAAATCTAATGACGTCGACATGAAAGCAAATGTAACGAGAAGGGAGCAAGTCCGACTAGTATAGGTTCTCGGCTTGTTGACCATCTCAAAGCCTCGTAAATTCACGTGTATGAGGGGAAAATAAAACTGACTACTTCAGAATCAGTGTCTTGGTGCTTTATTTGTATAATAGATAAATAAATAGATTAATTAATTAATTAATTAATTAATTGATAAATAAACTAATTATTGACCATGTTCCCAAGTGATGTTTACACAGAGAAGAATTACAGACAATCAATACAGCTAATTCACTTTCAACAATTCGAAAAGAGTATCAAACTTTCTGCTTGAAAATCACTGCGAAAAGAACCAGGTCTGAGAAAGCAGTATTCGGGAGACTAATTCGTCTAATACTATAAAATGACTTGTTTATTACTAAAACTACTTGTTGATAGAGGCTACATACAGCGTAACACTAGAGTGCGATACTGTACAAATATCGGCGTGAAGTCCAGTGAATGAGGTGTCTTAACGTTAGAACAGTCTCCGTTGAAAGTGGAAAGGTCTCTTGCTTTGTCCAAGCTGATTCCTCTTCTTCTACTAACCATTTTAATATTGAAATATACTATGTGTTTGGAAGGTAGCACAGATTATAATAGCATTTCGTAATTTATTCTGTCCAAGCAGTACTGACAAGTGTTGTCTTGTACTCAATATCTGCAAAAACAAACCTCTCTTTGCTTCAGTGCCCTCCAAACTATCCTGCCAGTCCTTTCTTGGATCGAAACCAGCCACTATAGACAAAGCTACCGGATGGAGTATTGTAATTGGTCAATTGTCATATAATTACAAATGGAAAAGGGTATTCATCATTACAAGCTATGTGTCATCAGTTTAAAATAATATAGATTGAAGTATTTTTAGATCTCGAGTAGATTACATGCAGGATAAAGTCGCTTTAGACATGATTTCTGAATCAAAAGAATGAGCTTTAGTAGATTACTTCAAAGGCTTTTTGAAGACATCGATGTGACTCTACGTGACTCAGCATATTTACTCAGACTAGACGCACATTTTCAGGGCAGCCCTTGCCATGCAAGATAGACGTACCGGGTTGACTGCGACCGTGCTTAGATATGTCGTCCACACAAAATCATCCAAGGCAGAAGAAGCTGACCAGTCCCTTTGGCAGGCATGCGCATTAGCATAATGGTCCATACTATAATTTCACTCAATTAATAATTAATAGTACGAAGACTAACAAAAATGTGTATGCAGGCATAACCAGTTTTACATAACAACATAACCTACATAAAAATTTAATACTTTGAAGAAGATAATACATGCCTTATCACTCGTCATGACGTCATCAAACTCTCCCGTTAGTGCTTCAGTGCTCGGATAGAGCTGTAATTGTGCATGCCATCACTTCCGCATCACAAACAATTTATTTTAATGTAATGAGATGAATTTATCAATCAGAAGTAGAGATTATCGACCAGAAAATCGTTTTGATGCGAGCAGAAAGTTTTCCTGGAGGTGGCTTTACGTATACTCGATAACTTCAACTAAAACGACTCTCTACCATAATGAGAACACTTTGCCTTAATCTCGATTTGTAGGCCTAATACATCAATTTGTAGGAAAAAATATTCCTGTTGTCTTCGTAGTAAGCTACGCCCTCTATCATCACAGGTATTACTTCTTTTGTCTATTTTCAAGACGTGGGTCCCGAGTACAGGAAAATGACAACTACAAGTTGAGAGAGGCTGTAGATCATCTCGTAATAAAGAGCGAGTGTCTCGTACTGTGTATACACCAATAGCGAATGCGTTGGGCTCCAGATGAGTCTTACACCGCTATCGCAACTGTACATTGTGACAAACATGTCTTAACTCTCATCAAGCGCCAACATACCTTAGGTACAGTTTTCATTACACTGATCTTATTGGTGCCATACGACCTATGGGTGCAGTTCGTTATTGTAAAACGCGCAGCAAAGTGAGCTCCTAAAATATTTGTCGAAAGAAAAAAAATATTAGAGAACAATAAACCATAACATGCGTCAAACAAGTGTTATAAAATACATCTAACATTTGCACTAAAGACCAATTAATAAATAAATATGTGTATATATATATATATATATATATATATATATATATATATATATATATATATATATATATATAGATAGATAGATAGATAGATAGACAGATAGATAGATAGATAATATATATATATATATATATATATATATATATATATATATATATATATATATATATATATATATATGCATGTATTGTCATTGCTAGACAATAATGTTCAGTGGTTAACAATTCATTGACTCTTTTATACCTAAAATATTGGCATAAATGCTAGTGCATAGGAATCTTAATTTTATCACCAGGGTTAGCATCGGTAAATCTAGAAATCGTTTAATAAAGGATGAATTACCTCTACATATAGAGCCCACGCTTGCTTATGTTCTGACAATGCAGATACCGTTAGCCATAAATTATTATTTTATTAAAATAATAATATTTTGATATTAATGACGAACAATCATCACCTTCGTACATAGGAATTAATGCAAATTAAGAATCACAGCCTTGACAACATAAGGCGAAGACATGATTGTAATTTACCCTCTTCCTATTCTGGAATATTCATCCTTTTTGTAAGTAATCAAGGAACCATTATGAAACCATTCTATCGAAGGCTGGACCAGAGGGTCGAATTGGTAGAAAACACAATATATTTTGCTATATAGATGGTATTGTTGCTTCTCAAACTTGATGAATCTGCTCTCTAGAAATAAATTAAATAAATAATAATAAGTGTGTGTGATTATGAGTCCTATCTCGCTTGTTTTTGACATTTCTGTTTATTTGTTTAGTTCATCTTTTACTGTTTTCTGTCGGTTTGTAATCTATTCATGTTGATGTGAGTCAAACAGGATCTGTTTCAACGAATCAACAGCATCCAAAATTGATCTACACAATTCACCGTGCTATACCAAATGTATGAAAATGTGAATTCGTCTTTTCGGTAGGGTCACAATCCAAGTATCTTGTATTGATATCATGTCTTACGTACGATATTAATTACCATCTGTTAAAGATGGGAAGTATTTCATCGGCGCATTTATGTAGAGACTTTTAGGCACCCACAAATTCCCGCTCTTTCGCCGCTGCCATATGGTTATGCTTTTCGCGGCCAGGTGAAATTCGTCTTTCTTCCTATGGGACTCGCTGTAGGAAAATGTTGAAGCTCACATTAGGGAGCCTTCAGTAATTACAGGGGGGAGTGCCAGGGGAATTGGGGGGAGGGTCACTTTTTAGAAAACAGCTCAAGGGGGAGGGTCACTTTTTATAAACCTATCTTGGGGGGAGGGTCACTTTGACTGAAGCTGATTTTATGGCCAAAACTTTGATTGTCCGTGTGATATTTCCTGAATAGGAAATCACCAACAAAATAGGTACACATAATCCACAAGTTTCACAAGCAAAGAAGATGCAGTGGTATCCTACATTAAACACCTTGAACAGTTAAAACTGATAAAAGACAAGCGACAAAAACATATGCAACAGGTGGAAAAGTGTGTATCAATTATCAAATGTTCATAAATGCAAAGATATTGTCAATTTTTATATTGGAAAAAATTGTGCATAATTCTCTCATAGACTACCATGTACAGTAAATCAACTTTTCAGTGAAATTCCAAAATCAAATTTCTTGCACAACCATGGACTTATAACCACTCTAGTTTAATCAAAAACATTAATATAAAAATTATCTCGCGCACATACATGCACATATTTATCTAATTTTGTATTGGAAAAAAATGATTCATAGTTTCATCATAGACCGCCATGCATAGTGAATCGACATTTTGGTGAAATTCCAAAATCAAATTTCTTACACAACCATGAACTTGTAACCACTCTAGTCTAATCAAGAACAATAATGTAAATAATCAAGCATACATAAATGCACAAATTTATCTAATTTTGTACTGAAAAAAAATTATTTATAGTTTCATCATAGACCCCCATGCCTCCCCATGCAAAGTGAATCGACATTGCGGTGAAATTCCAAAATCAAATTTCTTACACAACCATGGACTTGTAACCACTCTAGTCTAATCAAGAACAATAATGTTAATAATCCAGCACACTAAATGCACAGATTTATCTAGTTTTGTACAGAAAAAAATTATTCATAGTTTCATCATACACCCCCATGCATAGTGAATTGACATTTTGATGAAATTCAAAAATCATTTTCTTTATTAGCTGATACTGTTTCAGTTTTTCCTGGGAAGAATGCCGCAGTGGTTGGGGGGAGGGTCAAGTTTTAGAATGTCGGACAAGGGGGAGGGTCACATTTTAGACAGGAGGATAGGGGGGAGGGTCAAATTTTACGGTACAGGTTTGCGCGAAATTCCCCAGGCCCACCCCCTGTAATTACCGAAGGCTCCCTTACCATATACTATCATACTGCTGGCGTAGATTCTAAAGATCTGGTTATAGAATTTCATCATTTAAAACTGCATTGAGGTCGAATTTGAGGTCAAATTTTGCGTCGTAATTACTCAGTCATGGATGTGCACGAATTTTCTCTTCACTAAATGATTATTACTGACGTTCGTTTGCAATCCATTTGTTGTTTTTGATTCATTAATTGTACCAGAGTCCGCATTTTTCTAGTATTAGACGAACGAAGAGCGTTATAATTTCCCAACAACAGCCTTACGGCCCATGTTAGAGACGTGTATTGGTACTAAGTTCTCCTTCTTTACGTTACATCCCCACATTCACAAAAAAAAAAAAAAAACATCGCCAGATGTAGAGTAACCTCGATTAGTTGGCGAAACCTTATGTTTCTCTGTGGCGAAACTAAAGTAAATTTTTGCTTTGCCCGCCCTCAGTGACTTTGACAAAATACCAAGAATTGAAACAGTAAACAGAATCGTAACATTCGAAAATAAATCCTGATTGAAGAAAATTATTTGGCGAGACTAAATAAACGTCCAGTTGTTTCCAGGACAGTTCTGTTGAAATAAAGCTGTGTTCTTGGGGCAGATATTGTATCACGCTTCTACTTTATATGGATGTTAATTATGCAACAGCGTTTTTAATTTTCCAATACAGTCTCAATTTTGACCATTTAAATATCTTGTGTAAGAAAAAGAGGTTCGCCTTGATTTTGCACAAAACCAGAGTGGATAGTAATCTATGGAGAATCGTGTTTGCATAAGGATTCAGTTCCAATTTTCAGCAGGAAAATATATCAAATCGTAAAAGAGACGTGGTTTTGATTAATGGAACAATTCCATCGACACCGTGGCTACTATTCACTACTTCTTAGGGAGATTTTTGTCGTAATTCGACAAAAAAAAAGTTTTCGGTTCGTTTTAGAGCTTCTTTTCAAATGTTCACGAAAAGTGTGAAATACCATGAGTTGTGGGGCTACCGTACAGTGGGACGATAAACGCCCTTGGCAACCTGGGATAGCTGTCTTTGTCTTCCGGCGATCTTAGCGATATCCCTCTTTAAACTTTTGACACTCTTTTGTCGGAAATCGTGAGCAAACAGATCTCCCCTGCAGCATATCGCTAGAAGACTTACAAGCTGCTTTTTCTTTTTGGAAAACCAATCAGGCATAAGTTTACCTGATAATGCCATACTTTTACTTCGCTACAATTTAAAAAAAAAAGCTGACATTTTTCTCGATGGAATATTAACTCATCACTTAATAGAGTTTGTCTGCCATCTTCGAGATTCTGGTCAAAAGCCTCGCGCTGCGCAGCGATTGGAAAACAAATAATACGACTTTCGCCGGCGCCGGTGTCAGGTAAGGTTTCTTTCCAACAGTGGCGACACTATATCATTCAAAGGAGCCGCTTTTCTTAGGAGTAGGCTGTTTAGTCATGATGACTTTTAACTCCTTCCGATCTACGCAAACAAAAGATCAAAGGACGCGTTGTCGACAGTGTTTGACGCTAGCGCCCTTTTGAAGAAATTACAGAGGTTTCCACCCTGGTTGGCTCGTTGTTCGCAGCATTTGATGTTTTTAGCAGCATCTTTGAGAAATGCTATCTCGTGACATTTTTGCTGCTTTTAATCATGTGCATAAGCCCACGTGTTCCAGGTTCTTTGATGTCGTTAATTTTAATGTCTTGTCTTTAATTCACACTGTCCATGTAGTCAAAAAATCGCACAACAGTACGAAATTTATTAAATTGAATACATAGCGTTCTCATGCAGTTGTTAAATATTTCGTAATGTAAATTTCGTGATATAAATTTTCTGACCTATTCTGTTCTTTTATCTTCCTTTTCTTTCCTGTGATGTCGTTGATTTTAGTACTTAAAGCAAATACTTTCACGCAACTTAATTAATGCCTGTGATCTAATTAATCATCGCAGCAGTCAAGATTTTTCTATTCTTTTCCTGAAGTTATTGTTGTAAAATATCTTCTATCATCCAGACGAAGGGGGAAAGTGGTTTTAACATATAAAACAGTTGCCTTGTCCTCAGTAAAACTCTCATGAATTCCGACTTTGACCGATGGTGCTGAAGTCACAGACGTGATGCTCATCAGGGCAAATCTTTTCCGTGGATTTAAGATTTTCACACGTAAAGGCTTGCCACATCTCAACTCTTGCTTTCATTATAACATTGTTGTGAGCGATTTTCACCACGGTACACGATTTTAATTCCACCCGACAAAGGATAATCGAGGTCGTTCATAACCTGCAAGCTATAACTTAGGGGGATTTCTTTCTAACAACCTGAATGTAGTGAGTGGTTTGCACTATTAAGCATGCTCCAATTCTACCCAACAAAAGAATAATGGATATGTATTTCAGAACCTGCAAGCCGAAATGGAGGGACGTTTTCTCTCTCAAATTTGAAGTTCGCGCGGTTTTTTCAACACTCTTTGCGTTTGCATTTGCTTCCACCGATCGTTTGAAGAAGTAATCTCGACAGGGATGGCCCGGGAAATACCTGTACAGGAAAGGAACCACGGTGAAGTCTATGGGTATACAAACGGAAACTTTATCACAAATAATCACCGTGACAACAATACAGTCATAGTGACTGTCCTGTATGTCGGACGACCATCGTCATGCGTTTGCATTGTATGTAAGTTTCAGCTACAACTTATCTAAAATCTAAAAATGTTTACACGACAAAGCAAACGATGTACTCAGTTTTACTGACGTAAAAATATAACAGAAACCCTAATCATCGGCTATTTTTGATGACTTGTTCAATTTTTCTCTCAGCAAATATGTTACACGAGTTATTTACTTTCAAATAAAGACTCATTAATCTTTTTTAATGAGGTGCTGATTTGCAAACTTGTGTAGATTGAAATCACTCCTGATAGAAGTAGGAGTTAAGTTTTCTTATTGTTACATTTTACCGCTCACCTGCCTCTTGTCGTGAGACCGACATTGCAGTTGTTCAGAATATTGAACAAGGTTGCTTTATTACTAAAGAAATGGTCATTTGTGGTGATTTCAATGTTGATCTTTTTACCAATGTATTTTAAACAAGTTTTTATTGAGGTCATCAAATAGTTTACAATCTCAATGGTGGGAGGGTACATACATGTCTTACCAGGGTCCTTTGTAAACCAGTATGTTTTTCAGTCAATGTTACCATTGAATATAGTAGAGTTAGTGAAAGATATAACTCGTCTGTTTGCACAGTCGCATGCCTTGACCACATTTATGTTACTAATCAAGAAAATTTTTACGAATGCCAATCCGATTGAGAGTTGTCTTTCCGATCATTATCCTGTTGTAACTCACCGTAAATTTAAAGACTCATATCGAGGCTCCGAGTGGTTATATAAGTATCAAATATCGGTCTTTACAAACGTTGCAGCGAAGTAAAGCTTCTTAACGGTCTATTTAGCTCCGATTGGCATTTACTTAGTGGCATTTATAATGTACATGCTTCATTTGGTACCTGGATTTCGCTTTTCAAGATGAGCGTAGTGTTAAACATTTAAGCGGCCCGGGTGGCTCACCGATATTCTAGTGCAGTAGGTTGACTTCACCACTAAAGCCAGTTTTTCTTTTCACTTAGTTTATGGAATACTGATAAAATTCTTCGCAACAAATTTGTGCACCGTACCATGGAGGCGAAACCTATACAGCTGTCGATAGCGTGAATTGGAAGCTCTTAAAAGTTGCCGACCCTGCAATCTCAGGTACTCTAACTTAAATGTTTTATATCAGTCTTGAGAATTTCATTTTCCCAGCGTTTTCGAGTGTGCCAGAGTAGTTCCTATCTACCTATCCATACAAAGGCTCTAGTGATATTTTTGATATGTCTAATTATCTACCTATATCTATATTATCAACTTTTAAAAAATCCGTGAAAAACATGTGTGTGATTCATTGTTTGAATATCGTATATGTCAATAAAGTACTTTTTGACACACACTGTCTGGAATGTTTGCGTAAGCATTACTCATCCCAAACAGATGCAATTTAAAAAAAATAAATTTAACGTTTAAATAGATGAAATTTTACTCGATGTACAGAATATTTATTTAAATAGTGTACTTTCACCTGATCTTTTAAAGGCGTTTGACCTTATTGACCATGATATTTTGTTAGCAAATTCATTAGTGTATGGATTATCCGATGGAGCAATGAACATGGTTCAGATCTTTTATGTCTAATCGTCGAGAAAGCGCTGACTACACGTACTATGGGTAGTACATCAGTCAAGTGTCATGTAACAGAAGGAAGGCAGACAAGGTTCACTTTTAGGACCTTAATTATGGTCTTTATCAATGATCTGTCGTTATTTGTCGACTCCTCTTCATTACATATGCATGCTGACGACCAAACACTACCCACAAGGAGGAATTGTATTGGTGCGGTACTTAAATAAGGCCACGAGTAGTGACATTCATCGTTGTCTTAAATTGGATGACAGCGAATCGTGTGCGTATATATATACCAGTAAAACAAAATGCCTTTAACCACAACCCCTTACTTAGCCTCATGGATGTAACTTATTGTCTGTACATATTGCTGATACGTTGATCCACAAGTTCAATGCGGAAAAATTTTAGGGGTGACTCTCCACAATTACAGGATGAGGTACCCATTGTATCACCCCTATTTGTAACAATCAACCCTATTTGTAACAAAACTTAATTTTCAAAAAAACTTTGCCGTATTTGTTGAAATATTAATAAAATATGCATATTTGTATGTTTGGGGGCAATTTTCTTTTTTTTCCTTGTCAAAACTCATTTTTCCGAAACTGCTTTTGTTACAAATTGGGTTGATTGTTACAAATAGGGGTGACATGTCTGTATCACCCCTATTTGTAACAATCAACCCTATTTGTAACAAAACTTAATTTTCAAAAAATCTTTGCCGTATTTGTTGAAATATTAATAAAATATGCATATTTGTATGTTTTGGGGCAATTTTCTTTTTTTTTTCCTTGTCAAAACTCATTTTTACGAAACTGCTTTTGTTACAAATTGGGTTGATTGTTACAAATAGGGGTGACATGTCAACCCTATTTGTAACAATCAACCCTATTTGTAACAAAACCTAATTTTCAAAGACCTTGGCCTTGATGAAATCTTCATGAAATATACATCCCTAGCAACCTGCACAAAGAAAGTCTATCTAACGAGCATTTTCGGAAAAAATGAGTTACGACAAGGAAAAAATAAAAATTTGCGCCAAAACTTTCTAATAAGTATTTTCCGTCAAGATTTCATCAAATACTGCCAAGGTTTTTGAAAATTAGGTTTTGTTACAAATTGGTTAAATTTTGTTACAAATAGGGTTGATTGTTACAAATAGGGTTGATTGTTACAAATAGGGTTGACACGTCAACCCTATTTGTAACAATCAACCCAATTTGTAACAAAATTTAACCCAATATAGGTTTAGTAAGATTTCGGTCAGAAAACAAGATTTTAAACATTTTTGACCGAAATTGGTGAAAATTGCCCCGAAACAAACTTTTGGCATGTATCTGCACGACTTGATTATATCTTACGAGTAGGCCTCTTATCCCTAGCAACCTGCACAAAGAAATTTAATCTAACGAGCAATTTTGGAAAAAATGAGTTACGACAAGGAAAAAAGGAAAATTGCCCCAAAACATACTAATATGTATATTTCATCAAGATTTCATCAAATACGGCCAAGGTTTTTTGAAAATTAGGTTTTGTTACAAATAGGGTTGATTGTTACAAATAGGGTTGACATGTCACCCCTATTTGTAACAATCAACCCAATTTGTAACAAAAGCAGTTTCGAAAAATGAGTTTTGATATTTTTAATCAAATATTTTATGTACTTTACTAGTTGTCTTAATGAGGTGAACAGGGTCAGACAAATGTTGTGGTTATTCTGCAGAATGCGGACATCACTGAAAGAGATGGGCCTTGGACCAAGTAACATTTTGGTCCAGTTAGAACTTCGTAAAACGCAACCGGTATTGCACACTTTCATCATAAAACACACAAAGTTTCTGGTTTTGGCGAGGATTGATTTTAAAGGTTTCCTCGAGAGCCTTTTAAAACTGAAATGGCATTCTTTCGAGCTGGCAGCAGACATCTCATCGAAATACATTTTCATTACATGCTTACTGTGCTTGATCCGCACGCAGCTGGCGAGAAATGACAAAATACCAGTATTATTGCTCTCAGTCGCAAACATAAAACATCTAGCACGTTAACACTTCTACACATTGTCTGCCGTAAATAATTTTCTATTTTTCAGGCAAGCTTTTGTACGATTTCCGAGTAGTTTTACAAAGATATTGTTTAGATCTCTTTCCTTCGCGGCGCTCACTTTAATTTTGAACTCTTTGGATAAGCAGAAGTGTTTTTATTTTCTACTCGGAGTATTAAAATTGCGTTCCTTTCAGCTCATCACAAAAAATGTACTTCTTTAGATTGCAACGAATCTTTCAAAACATGCAATTTTTTATTCTTCGAGGCGGTGTGGTGAAGGACACCCAAATGAAATGATACAAACAGAGTTGCCTTTAGGGACATCGATGAAAACGTTTGGTAAAATATCAGTATAAATCCTAAATTTTCCCGACCAACCGACTGGAGTTGATATTTACCACGTTAAATAGTTGAACGACGAAATAGTAAAAAATAGTGATTAAAATGGAAATCGAAACAAGAAACAAAATCCTCCTAATTTTCACAGAAAAATATGATAATGATGTCATACAGCTTATCTTGCACGATAACTGTCGTCCTTCGCCTAATTACATTCAGAAAATACTATGTTTCGCCTCTTACTTAGGTTTATGCTAGTCCTTCACTGTCCTTCGCTTTCTCGCTGTCTTTCCATTTAGGCTTTGGCTCAAAAAATCACTCAAAGAGCCCCAAGTCCGTACTGGGTCGTATTTTGTCTATAACCCTGTTATTGTATACCTTTCTCTATTAAACGCCAGTTTTATGTATTGTAAGGTTTATTTTTTGGACGTGGCATGACGTGATTCGATTGCACGATGTCAGATTGAAACAAAATGATCATGAAATTCAGGCGTAGAACTGTAGTCACCACCACAGTTTGCCATAGTGCCAGATACTATTCTGGGCAGGGACGTCGCCATCTACACCATGCAATTCGTTTATTTTATTCAGTATTGAAATGATAACTTTTTTGAGAAACGGTTTTCTTTTAATTGTACATGTATTCATTTCACATGTGACATGAATAGGTTTCTGCAAATGACACTGCAACTTCTACAATGCACAATAAATGTCTAGTTTTAATACATAGGGAAAATCTCCACGTTAAAGGTCACATGTACCTACCTCAATGTTCTGTTCAAAAATCGAACTATCAAACTCCTAGAGCCTAACAAGTTACGACAACAGGTGTTTAACAATATCAAAAGTTGCATGTCTTCCCTCTATGAATTGCTCCTTGTTTGCGAAACATGGGATACATTTTCCTCTGTGCCAAGACCGTTATTGTTCATCATTTGCCTATATATTTTGAAGCAACTATACACTTTAATGGTAGTTTTAGGGTATAAGGCACTATGAATAGGTTTCACCCTAACACTTCACTTGCACGACCATGAACTTCTTCTGACGATGTTTAAGCTAACCACAAACAACACAGCTTGGTTTTGATTTCAATGCCTATCAAAGAAGGATAATATTCAGGGAAGCTGTCCCTTCAAATTTGAGGACATTTTTGTCGTTTTGCTTTAAGTTGGCACTGGCATGTGTTCCCTTCTGTTTGCTGGACAATTGGACATTCAGATCAAGAGCCCTGCAACAGTCGCAACTTGTGCACTACCACGCCAGCATTTTTGCGTAAAAAAATGATGTATTAGCCAAATCATCAATTATTTCTGGACGAAAGTCACTTTTATGACATCAGTCACATGGCAGATAATCAATCAATCACTGAGTTGACCGTTTCAATGCGTAAACTGACGCTTTCAATCAAGAAAGAAATACATGCAGAGAAAACGAACAAAAGGGTGAACTCAGCAGTTAACGTTTAAACAAAATTTATTACGAAATAAAACTAATTGCTAAGTTAGGGATAGAATACAAGCTTTAAAGTGTACAGACTACTTATCTCAGCTGGGACGGCAAAGCTCCAGTCTCAGAGTTGTAACAGTCAGTCGGATGAATGAACAGTCCTTCGGCTTGCAGGCTTGAAGCTACACAAAGTCCACAGTATAAATACAGCGTTGACAGTGAAGGTCTTGAAAAGTCTTGAGAATGACTACTGCTGGAGTTTATAGTAACACACAAGAGACACGATCCCAAAAGTCTGACTGGAAGCTGAGCACGTCCCTTTTATAAAGCCATATAAGAACAATCTAGAACTTTTATTGACATGCTAATTACTGTTATCTCTCTTACACAACTAATCAACTTTCCAGAACATTCCAAACATGACTAATTGAATTCAAGGTTGTGAGGTCATCAAGGGCAGTGACCTTGAGAATGTTCTAGACTAATTGAACTCAGGTCATGATGAGTGTGGGGGAAATGACCTCCATCAAGAAAGAAATACATGAATGCCACACAAAGAAGGTTCAGTTTCATGAAAGGTTTCGCGTATCATGCCAATTCTTTCTCGTATGCAGGCCACCTTGCCCTACAAATGAAATTGTCACTGCTATCTAGGCCTTGAACCACGCTGACCGGTTCGCCTCTGTTCATACTGGGTAAACACAATCTGGCGTGCGTCTTTGTATTCCCAGGCAGCAAGCACCATCTAGGCGGTGTATGTTCCATGTTCAACACACAAGTCGATATTATGACATTTGAAACTTCCGAATCCTTTGAAAGCTGGCAAATCATGTTGTTTTGTTTTGCTGACTTATTGCGTGTCAAGCGTGTCTTTAATTCCAAAGGAAACTAAATATTCATACAGCATCGATCGGCGTACGTTTAGAATTCAGCGTTTATTTCGTATTGACATATTCTAAGTTAAGTACAGACTATCGACAAAAGACTGTCTATACAATACCAGTACAATACTTCCGTTCATTATGTAACATTTTACTATCTGCTTTCAGAATTGACCAACTGTTTCTTTCACACAGAACGTTCATTTTGTGGATATATGATAAGTATTATAACGGATGGGGAACCTCAATATGCTGACTTCTATAGTAAAAGTGTAATTTAGTAATATGCATTACCTGTTATTGCCAGTCATAATATGTATGACCCAACAGTGTTAGTTGTATCATTTACAAAAATATCTGGATAATGGTGACGGCAAATGGCTGTAAATTTCAAAGATGAATTTTGCTTTTAAAATCTATGCGTATTAAATTCCAATTTAAATTGCTAATTGTAACTGAAGATGGTATTTGTTTGATTAGAGAATAAACAGGCACTCGCAAATTGAAAGATGGTATAGGCGCCGGCATGACCTGCACAACAATCCACGAATTATAACCCGAATTTTTGCATAAGTCTGAGAATTCTTTTCTTGTCATCTCTAGGGCTCAAAATATGAAATTTGGTCTGTGAATTCTGACTCTTCCCTAAAAACTACTTCCTTGCGTCGCGAAACCTCTCTCGCAATGTTCGGTACACCCCGGAGGTGCTAAAAACGAAAGAAATTGTGGTCTCGAGGTAACTGACTTTCTTTTATTCGTGGACACTGAACAAACAACTTGCCAAAGGATTCTCTCTATTGGCTGCCTATATGCCTTGACTTTTTAATATTTCATGAGAAATAAATATGGTACGTAAATATGGAATATATTCATAAACTATGAATGTGGCCTATCAGCTGGCTTAAAGCGCGTGTAAGATGTACTCTTGATTCACAATCAAAGAAAGCGAGGAAGGCAGCATCTGTGTCGAGGATTGGAGTGTGGACATGATGTGTTGATGGTCAGTTCATGTGAAAACCCCGCTACAGCATAGTGTGTGTCAAGATAAAATGCCAGTGTAACAGCACGACGGAGATTACATGATCCTGTCAATGGGACTGGACAAGTCGGCTCTGCGTTGAGAAAGACGATTTTTGAAGTTATTGCACCACCTGTCTCTCAAACGGGACGTTTGCCATAGCACGTGACTTTACAAACCCAGCATCACAACGCATAACTGAACTCATCTGCTGCACGTCTCGAGATTTCTCCGTCAACGGATTTCATGTACATATCCTGCTTTGGTGATGCCTCCAAGTAGACTGTGGCAATGGCACAGCTAATACGCTGCGAAGAAGAAGACGATGTTTCGTACGTAGTTTTTTACAGCCTAAGTTTAGCCGTTCTGTTGCCGCTCATATGCTTCGGTAACATTTTGGTCATTTTGTCCGTTTTCAAATTTCGAATCTTACAGACTCTGACCAACTACTTCGTCGTTAGTTTAGCGTTCGGTGATTTAGCCGTGGCTGTCGTTGTCTTTATTGGTATCTTCATATATTACGATGACATCCCCGTGCCCGCCGAATACAACTGCGTTGTCCGTATAGCAATGTTATCTGTTGGGTGGCTGATATCCGTTTTGCATCTTCTGGCCATCGGAGTCGATCGCTACAAGGCCATTACGAGTCCGCTGACCTACCACTCAGCAATCACGACCAAGAAAGTGGCTATTGTGATCGTTATTCTATGGCTTATACCGCCCTTGTATTCCTGGACTTTATTCCTGAACAGGATTGAACCACTGGATGACAATGTGACTGTGTACTCGGGTGATTGTTCAATGGACCGCGCGGTACCCGGATGGATGGGAATACTAGTGCCCATCGTATGTTTCATGCTGCCTATCGCAGTTTTGCTGGGCATCTACGGACACATATTCTGCATAGCAAGAAAGCAATCAAAGAGCATCGCTAGCCAGGGACAACAGCCCAACCTTGGTCTCACAGCCTTCAAGCGGGAGCTGAAAGCGTTCAAGACCGTGGCCGTAGTCCTGGGCATGTTGATTCTCTCCTTCGTGCCGATGACGATCCTACAAGTCTACATAGAATTCATATTCGACGGCGGCCCTTGTGATACTGTTTGGGTTAATTTGATCTGTGCCAACTTCAGCGTAGCGAATTCAGCCGTGAATCCCGCCATTTACGCTTACAGAAACTCAGAGTTCCGAACAGCCTTCAAAAGAATTCTGAAGGCACCGTTTCGATCTTCCGGGACGCTAGGACAGACGCCGATTTAATTTTCAAGAGTCAAATCGATCACTGTCTGTCTGACAAAGTTTAATTAAGTCCCATCGCCTTTGGCCTACACCTGTAGCGCGGCATCTTTTCAAAAATCCTGTTTGTGATATTACAAAAGAGATAAAATTCAAAAGAGATAAATCGCTATAACTTTTGCTTTTTGTATTTACTCATCCTCATATTACTGAATGGATTGATTGTGTAACGTATCAACAGTACTTTAATTTCAGAAATGAAGTTTCGGAAACTTTCTATTTTTCCTATGGTTTAATTTTCTGTTCATAAATTCGACATTAAATTGACTTATAGAAGACTCTCAAAGACGGTCAAAAGATCTACCCGATTGTTTCGTACCTGATTGCACAGATGGTTACAAAGCTAAAGACAGAAAATATTTGACACTGTTTAAAAATTACCTTTAAAACGTATCTCACATTTTACACTTTCACTTCGATAGATGACAGTTCTGACACTTTGTAAGCTTGTTTTTTTATGAAACGACTCAAGTGGGTCGATCCTCTTCAATTTATGTAAATATGATCGCACCGATAACATGAATGTCTCGCAAATATAATACTGTTATTTAATGGACACGCAACGATTGAGTGGATTTAATTTTCTGCTCGACTGCAGACTTTTGACATTTCTATGTTCATTCGATTCATCTTTTAATCCGGAAATATTGCGTGCGTCATAGATTAGGGCATTGCGTGTGTGGGTCGGAGGGGGAAAATGAGCTGAGCTTGCTTTACAACTACAGTTAAAACTCAAATCATTTTATTAAACATGTCCGAGGGCAATGCACGAAGATTTATGTATTCACGAGCGAACACTCACACAACGTGAACTCACACTCAATCACAGAATTCTCATGCTCAGCCCTATTCATGTTGTAGCCCCACTGTATGTTTTTTTATTTTTTTTCCTGCAATATGATAGTTTGAAATCAAATGCTACTTATGTAAAATTACCATGCGCAGAACGTTTTTCAAATACTGACGATGAAAGCACAACTATAATTTTCGAGTTACAACTGAAATATGGCCGCCGGTCATACATGCTTGTTAAGCGCCTCAATTGAATCGGCCAAATATATCACCTTGAGTTGAAATAGTGATTTTCCAAGAGAACGTGGCTTAACAATGGGAATTCCAAGCATTCTTTGGTAAGTAAAATGCAAAACAATACAATGTGCTCGAGGTTTTGAAAGTCGATTTCGTTAAGTCAAAATGTAGGTCATTTAAGTTTTACGATATTCGATGTTAACAAAAATGTTTTAACTTTCATCGATCGCAAACATACCCTGGATACGTATACATCGGTCGTAGGGGTCCCTAGCAACCTTTGAGCACAGTTCCGACGACACCCTCCCTGTAGGAAATAGGTACGATGGGCTCTACTTTTTTCAGTCTTCTCTTGATACCTAATTTGTTTATAATCGTCCTTTCTGATGGTGTTTACTGGAGATCAAACAAAATATACAAATCGGCTTTGAAAAATTTGCCAAAAAGCTGAATTACCGGTCAATACTATGGCGTTAAATCACATTAAATATTTATTCGTCAACTTCCAGTGAATGATGATGTGAGTGATGAGTTAGTAGTTATGTGATCACTGTTTCATTACCATTCACTTCTTACCACCCACTGGTTTCATATTAAAATACCGCAATGTTATGATGTGAAATTACACCTTTCAATTTAAAGATCATTTATCAACAACTGGGCCAAATTGTTTTTTTTTCATCGATATCGCGATCCGTACCGGACATTAAACTTCATCACTCGCTATTCGCACGTGGCATACCCTGAGATAATGATCTCATTGAACTACAAGGGACGTAAGCACCGGAGGTTCTTATGCAGTTCGAGTATTTGTTTCTGCTCACACAAAGTAATATAGATTGCGGTGGAATGAACCTGACAAGACAGCAGCATACTTGTATATATAATATGTCCATTTGATTCATTTCTTTATTACGCTACTGGAGCATTGCTTTATACAATGGCGATCGACAGGATATTTAACTAAACTATACTGGGGAAAATAAGGTAGGCCTGCCCAATGATATGAAAGCCTGTTTGGTTGCTGCAAACAAATCTCTAAGTTAGAGTGGCCAACTTTTACTGGGACGGATTGTACTTGAATAACCTGAATGCAAGCAGAACAATTTTTTTCAAGCAAAATAAAGGCCAAATTAAGAATATTATGGTATATGTCACGGGAACATAATCAGGGTGGTATTTGTAAAAGGGTCTCAGCGCCAGCGGTCTACTCATAAACTAGAGGGACAACTCCCTGACGCACGTACTGCCTCTACCCGTGCTCGTGGCCCGCAGGGTCCTCGGAAGCAGTTTTCCTTCAAGCTTACCCTAGAGGGCATACACTGTCTTCCTGATTCCATAAGAATGAGACGAATCCGACTATCACGGTGATTTTTTACACGAGTCTACAAATTCGATAATAGCTTCAATTGAACCTCTTTAAATGGATTCTGATTCGATATGATGTTGACGAGCGTTACGTCAGCGACTTTCTTTGCTTTTATGTCGTCGATTAGACTCATTCCCTTGACGACAACGCAGTGCAAACTGAAACGCAAATGGTTGCCATGTACCGGGTACGAGTCTTAAGAGGTTATTTCCTCGTCTCGATTGACCGACATGCAAGAGCAAACAATATTTGGCAATTGCTGTTCTGTTGTGAAAGTCACGGAAACAGCACGAAACGGTTTAGTCGATATCTATTTCATGCAATTATATTTAGCGTGTCTGATCATGTACCCTTCACTGAAATTGCATTTTATTACTTGATGATATATTTCTCACCTTAAAGGGACAAACTTTTGATGAGAACAGAACATCAACAAATCAGGGTCTCAGATTTTATGGCAAACAACTCTGACTGAAGCTGCCTACAAAGAAGAAATTAAACAAGAAGATGTCTGGGCCTTCCAAGGGCATTGGTTGTAAACAAACGATGCCGTGTAATTCCCTCCAATTACTCTTTAAAGGGCCGATAACTCCAACTTTTAGCGAGTTTGTTCATCATTATTATTTTAGTTTGTCAATATAGCGTCTAAGCTCATATGCTGAAAATGCATTGCTACTATTTACATTTGAGATTCACAATTCTAGTCCGGACCAGAATTCACTCGTTCACAATAGCAATGCAGTCTACACATGCGCAGGCTGAGTTGACAAGCTCAATTGTTACTGTATATATTTTATACTGTATCATGCTTTGGGGAGTAGAACAATAAATTACAGTTGACAATAAAAACAACAAGAGTGAAAAAGGTCATCAAAAGTTAGAGTTAAAGGCCTTTGTCAGAGATTATTGACTGCTCTAACTCATGCATGCACTGGATAAGTGGGAACACATTGACCCAAGCTCAGTTTGGCGGGTGACGGTGGGCACAGAAAACGAAAAACCAAAGATTAGGCCAAAAAGAGACTTGTTAACGGTCAGCGCGCATCACTGAGCAAGCCTTTGCGTCAATCATTTTTTCTCAGGTGCATAGATCGACCGAAAAGGAAAAGTGTTAAAGTTGTATACATGCTACCTCTTCCCCTGCGTTCAAAAATCAAGAATGAAATGCAACACATAAAAATAACCATGAACTACATGCTTGGGAAGCGGGCTGACTGCCGGAGCAAAAGAATATGAAGTAAAAACTTTGGAAAGACGGTATGACATTTACAATTTAGATATACACGGTCCCTTGGAATCAGAATTCTATACAGCGCCCCCCAAAAAACGATGCCTTTTTAATTTTTTCTAATTAGGTGCTGTAAGTATTACACACCACCTTGTGCTGCTGTGTATAGCATTCCATGTTGGCCCTCTCACCTTCGCAATTGAAGTGGCTTACATACTACCAAGAGACCGACCCGTTTGTGCTCTATTCGACAATACTGACTCACATAGATATCCAATGCTGTGTTTTTATACGTTGTTATTGAAGAAGCTCGTCTCTTCGCGGAGATAAATTTCCGTATAAATCATGGTAAATGTTGTCACAGTAGTATTTAGTGTCCGCAGACGCGAAGGTTTGAATCAGAATAAGGGGACTCCCAACTTCATTTATATCCAGAAACCTTATAAACGTCAGGCACAAACCTTCTAGATCCCCGAAAAAAAAAAGATTAGCCAATTCATATGTACCAGAAGCAAGATCTCGCTTCTACTGTCTATGGCCAATTAATATATACATATATATATATATATATATATATATATATATATATATATATATATATATATATATATATATATATATACTTATATATATAAACCCTTCTGCGGGTTTATTGGTGATTAAAATTGTACAAAACACAATTAAGCGGCAAACCAATAAAAAACTAAAGTTAATATTCATTACTGATACGCAAACAACTTTTGTAGTTCATCGATCAACTTTACACTCTCATATTTAGAATGGTGATCTATTCACCCTCTAAACATGCAACGGGAAATGATTTGCCAATCTATAGGCTCATAAAAAGGAATTGAAACCTTTGTATATACATTTTAAACAGATATCACTGCTATTGTTCCTATGATTAACGTTTTCAAGATATTGAATATTAACGTTGAATTTCGCACGGAAGCAAAAGCATTGAGAGTCAATACGTCGTGACTACAGTGGTATAGTGCCTTTATTGCAATGTTGTCACTTCACTGAGAATGTCACTCAATGGGTCTTTGCTTTATCAAAGACGGTGACAGATATTTTTGTCCGATATTTTTCACAAAAATACATCAATATCACTTAATTGCATAAATGAATCGGTTTTCCTCAACGAACGACGTAAACGATGAGAATATCGTCACTAATTTGTTTTGAAGAATAACGTCAAACACTAGAATTGAAGTGTTTGATAAAGCTGCAGTTTGTAAAGGTACAGACGTAGCGGGGCACAGACCATTCTGATCCCACATCAGTACAGTGGGTAAATCGCCAGTTTTGCCGTGTGGTAATGGCATAGATTGAACGCTGTCCAGGAGAGGAAGGCATCTCCTTCCTTCTTTATTTCACCCTAAGTCAGGTCATCCTAGTACCAACAACATTCTTTGGGAACGCCCTCGTGATCATATCTGTGATAAAGTATAGGAACTTGCAGACACTGACAAACTGTTACGTTGCTAGCCTGGCGTTAAGCGATATAGTCGTGGCTGTTTGCTTCATCGTTACTATGGCAATAACTGCCCAGAAGATACCTGTGCCGGCTGAATACATATGTGTTGTCAGAGTCGCCATCCTCACGGGTGGATGGCTCATATCTGCGTTGCATCTCTTGGCCGTCGCCGTTGATCGCTACAAGGCTATCACAAATCCGCTCACCTACCAGTCTGCGATCACTGTCAAGAAAGTGGCCTTTGTCATCGCTGTTATGTGGCTAGTACCTCTTGTCTATGCAGCCACGTTGTTTGTTGGAGTTGATCCGCTGGAGGCAAACGCGACCGTACACACAGGGGATTGCTCGGTAGACCGTGTTGTGTCGGGATGGTTAGGCTTGTTAGTGCCCGTCTTTTGTTTCATGTTACCCGTGATGATCATACTTTGCATCTATGTTCACATATATCTCATCGCCAGGAAACATTCTGAGAAAATTTCAAACCAGCGACCGGCGCATAGCCTGATCAACACCTCATTCAAACGGGAGTTGAAGGCAACCAAAACTATAGCGTTTGTCCTCGGGATGTTGATTCTATCGTTCACACCGACTGCAGTGCTTCAGATATACCGAGTAATTGTCGACGACGAGCCGTGCGACACTTTTCGGATTACTCTGCTCAGTATTTTTCTGAGCACAGTAAATTCTGCGGTGAATCCAGCCGTTTATGCATACAGGAACATGGAATTTCGAAAAGCTTTTAAGAAGATTCTTAAAGCTCCCTTCAGTAACTGCTGCGAATTTCGAGAAGAGATGCCTATCTAGAGACGCCTTTGCAATATCTACGGTAGGGCGTTTATTGGCAACAAACATCTTCTTGATTTTCCCAATATTTTCGACTTAGTTGACCATAAGTCTTCTGGTGAATTACGAATGAAAATTTAAACTTTGATATTCTGAAAATTTGACTATTTATTAGCTATTATCTCGTTAGTTTACAAGCAAGAATTATCTTCAGGATAATAAAAGTGTTGTACGACACAAAGCTTTTTCGTTCTTTTATTGAATAAATGCTAGTTCAAAGTTTCCGCAGTGTTTCTACTTATAAAATTAAGGTTGTACGTGCCTCGAAAGTGAAAGACTTTAACTTCCGCGCAAACTTTCCTCGATGAAACTTTCAACCACTCTCTTACCAACTCAGGAAGAAAAATCAGGGGTCACCACGCAAAATTTGGTACCAGAGAAATAAATTACCTAACATTTACCGATGTTTGAAGATAGCCGCCATCCATGAGTTAACTCTATGGGAAAAACTAAAATTTTCGAACACTGAGACGATTTAATTTTGTCTTGTTGGGCCCACTCCAAGGGCTTTAGAATGAACCCCACATAGTGATTGATCAGAAAAATAAATTGTAAAACAATGAGAGGCCAAACACCTGTCCTTGAGGCGCATCCTAACCTAAATTAAACGTAGTTTATTGGAAAGATGATCAAGTCTATAAAAATCTATTCAAACCTCATGTACTTGAAAATTTTGTTAACACGTTATGTGATCAAAAAGGAAGGCGTTTGAATTTATATCGAAGTGCGAAAGCAGTTGACAAAGTGATCTGTACGCAGTCAACACATGACATATTAAAAGTTATGATAAACGTTTTCCTATAATTAGTAACGAGAAAGGTAATAAAATACGCTTTAAAAATCAATAATGGCTGCATTGAATTTGATGTACCGAAAGAATATATTCATCATTCATTAACTTATACTATTGTACGAGGTGTTTCAATTAACTTTGGGATGGGCATATTTGCCGTACTTTTCTGAAGTATGAAATATATCCCCTGAATTCACCTAGTTGCGAACGTTTATGCTACGTGGTGGAGCAGGATTGCAAAAAATTAGAAGCCACATCATCGATCTTGCAGATCTCACCCTCCCCCTAATTGTCCACCCCTCAATACTGTGTGAGTGTCATTTCTGGCTGCTGGCGGTGTGCTTCTCGCACATATGAAACCTTTCGTTCCTATTCATAAAAGCAAACCATGGCAGTCCAGAAACTGAAGCGGCGCACTGTTCTCTGATGCGGCATGTGTCATGGAGGCGCACAGCAGAATATCCGGGAAATGTCGTTGGTATACAAACTTTTTAAAGGCAGACAATTTCCCACAGTCACTTGTGATCGGTCTATTCCGCTCGGCGTCTGTGCCCCATAGACGTGTGTACGAATGCCTTTCTCAGGCATATGTACACACGTCTATGGGGGCATAGACGCCGAGCGGAATAGACCGATCACAAGTGACTGTGCAATTTCCCGAGAAAAGAGCCATGGAGACGTCAACAAAAAAGTCAGATTATCATATTCAGTGACAACACCTGTACACAAATTTAACTTGAATCTGGTCAGTAGTATAAGAGACATTATCTCAATGATAGCATTACAGCACAAGCTATCGAAAGTTTAAGATCAAACTGTTTATTCGTTCACAAGTGTTCCGCCATCTTTGATCATAACCAAGTCAGCCGTGGCTATGTCTTGAGTTGGCAGATTACCCGAACTTGATTTTGTTTCTGTCTACAGCACTCGCAATAGCGAATTCGATGTAGTATTCAACAGGCATACAGTGACACCTGACCAGTGAAAAGGGAAATAAAATTAATGTGCGTAAATCAACATTGTCTAGCCGACTTAGGATGACAGCGGTTTCTCATTGAATTCTTGAATACCTCGACTTAGAAGCCCAATAACACCACCGTTTGGACATTCTGTCTTCAGAGGACAATAGGGACTGGTCGGAGTTGAGTATTTGTTTCCGCTCAGATTACATGTACTTAGGGGAGAACCATTTGATTTCTGGGGGGGTATGGAGGAAGAGGGTATGGGAGCAAATTTTTTTTTCCAATTTTTTTTTCTACTGTCAGACCTGCATCAATTTTTTTTTTCAATTGGAGTAGCAGTGCAATTTTTTTTTTTTTATTGGTCATCAAGTTTGTAATGCGTTGTATATAAGGGAGCCGTCATTATTTACGGCCTGAAACTCCGAAATTTCAAGTGACCCCCGCCCCTCGCCAACCATGATGAATTTGAGTAACCTCCCTCTCTAACTCTGAAATTTTGACTGATCCCCCACTTAGAAAAGTTAAATACCAATACATGTAATTGTAAAATTTACAAAATACAGCAACAGTAAAGTCTTTTTTAAGACCTTTCAAATCCTGATGTACCCTGCTAGACTATCATCAGTTATCTCATGATGGTTCAAAAAAAGGTGAACACATCAAAATGAAATTCAAAGTCACAATAAAATAAAGATATAAAAGATCACGCAGTATCTAATCATATAGTACATTGTTTAATATGGATGGATATTATGACAGGGTTTTCACTAGGATATCTGACCAGGCAGAATTTGAAAGTACAGGGGAGAACATGAGAGAGGCTTAGGGGAAAATGTAACAGGGGCTTTCCCCTATCTTGCATGGAAATTTCTAAGATATTGATGTGTGCAATGGTGCAGTCTGGTGCAATCTGAGAGGTGTTTTTTAATTTTTTTACTAAGTGAAACTGTTAGAATACCCCAAGGGGGAGAGCACACGAGAGGGGGGTTCCCCCTGTCGTATTGGAAATTTTGAGAAATTGATGTGTTTAATGGTGCAATCTGAGAGGAGTTTCACTTATTTTGCACTCAGTAAAACTGTTTGAAAATGACATAGAACACTGATATTTTTTCCATTTTTTGCATGTTCAGTTTTTGAGTCACAATATTCAACAACCAAACAATGACAATACAATTTGTGAAAAACAGTTCTGTTTGCCAGAGACTGAAGACAAATGAATATACAGGAACGGAAAATCTGTGACCTTCTTGTGTCATTTCTCCAGCTGCCAGCTTCTAATGAAAACCTGAATATGGTATGTTTGCGATCCGGTGTTTGTGGTCAGAAAAACAAGGCTCACACATTGTATTTCATTATATTTGTTGTTCCTCAATTTTTCATTGTCAAGGTACATCTTTCTATGAAATTTATATTGAGAAAATAATATATTGGTTTTAACACTAGTTTATTGACTCCTTGTCTTGTGTTTTAAATTTTCACAATTTACAGAAGTCAAATAGTCCCCTTTAGATAGTGTCTATGCCATTGAGATATTGCAACAGAAATCCTGAAACATGATTACTTGGGTCAGGAAAGGGAAGGAAAACATTGAGTGTACTGAGGTGTAAAGTAGACCTATGTAGTGCATGCTTATATCATAAGTGCTGGGAAAAGAAACATAAGAATTGCTTGTGGTAAAACATTTGCGCCGCCTATGGCGGCGCGCCGGCAAAGAATACATGAGAATAAGGTTTCCAAATTTTGCTTATTTCTGGTGCATTGTGACAATTTTTTTTTCTCTTCTGTCTGTTATGACAATTTTTTTTTTCTCAGGCCATGACAGGATCAATTTTTTTTTTCTTCTCTCTCACCTGGTGACAATTTTTTTTTCTCAAAATCCTCCATATCCCCCCCAGAAATCAAATGGTTCTCCCCTTATTATATTATAGCCTTCCTCTTCAAATTTATTGGCGGTATTTTCTCTCGTGTTCATGTAGTAAGTATCGACTCTACATATGGTACCCTGGTATTTCCTGTTACTACCGGTATGTCTGTTTGATTCACATTGTAATAAACCATGACATTTTTTGAACTCCATGATGCGTTTGTTGTATAACATAGGTTTTTGCTGCAATCCTCCATGGCAATTACCCACATTGGTAGGGTACGAAGTACGCTAAAACACACATTCACGTTTTCTGCAGTAATGAAGTAAATTTATTGACGTCTTCGTACTTGTATGGCAGTATGACAATGGTGAGCGTTTAACCTAAAAACAAAGATGTGATATCTGGTTGCACTCATTTATTTTTAAGGAAGAGCACAAACAGTGAAGACTTATTAGAATTTCAGTCACTTACATCAAATAGGCAGCGTTGAAAAAAAAAGCATTTTGTGGCTAAGGGCCATATACAAGTCCAATAGCTTTGCTACCTGTTGCCAACTATACACATAGTACAGTCGTGCAGCGCTGTCTGTACTAAGGCAGGTATGATACCGATGAGTGACGTTCACCAAATGACAGCCGTACAATGACTGTCCTGACCTGATTTCCAGGATTTACTCATCCAGGGTCTACAAGGTGTGAGAACAAGAACTTCGCCGTCAGAATACATATACTTCTTGTGAATAATTAATACTCTATAATCAATAGGTTACACAGTTATTGAAATGAAACCAGTGAAAGTACATTACTATTAACAGGCGGACGACAGAAAGATGGCGATGTAAGCAATTATTGTGTTAAGAATACAGTAGTTGCACCATATTACTTTTACGACAACGTATATTAAGTTCTAGAATGAACATTTCATGTGTATTGATTTACTGAGATTAACAATCACTGATTTTCAAAACATATCTCTATGCTTTGAAGTCTGGAAAATATCGTGTGACTTCGGTATACGGCCGGGGGCTCCAATATCTCTGCGCAAAGGCCATGAACACGATATTTCCCAACCTTAGCAGGCGAATAACGGAGAGAGAGAGAGAGAGAGAGAGAGAGAGAGAGAGAGAGAGAGAGAGAGAGAGAGAGAGAGAGAGATATTCTACCTACATATTCATGCAGTTTAATAGTTCTAAAAAAATTCAATCGTGTGAAGTTTATCGAATTATTATAGTGCAAGCGTTTTCTGCTGTCCATATCGGTCCATTTTGATATGTGTTACCACATCAGCCTCTATTAGGGCAACTGTTTATGAAAAGATAGAAAGAAAATACGGTCAGGAAAAATATGTTGGAGCCAATTATCCATCGCGATGGTACATAAATCTATCATGTATTTAACTTTCATCACTGTATGAACTCGATATTGGAGCCAGTCTACAGCTGATAAATCTCGATTTTACCGTGTGACGAGTTTCTAACTTGAAACATTTGTCGAGAGACAGCAAATATACTTTCGTTTAACCACGCTAACTGAAGGCTGATGGTGCCTACGGCAGTGGATGGCGGTTGTGGTGATTTTGACTTGGACGTTGACTTTAATCTATTCAAATTAAAGGTATACTGTCACATGTTCCAATTTTGCCACAGTTACCATGGAATAAGCAAATCTAATCAATCACAGATTTTAAGAGGGTGGCCGCTTTTTAAAAACAGCGCCCTCACATGGGCATTTTGAATACCAAGAAATGCCCCTTTGACCATATATGGGCATATTTAGATTACAGGTGACTGTATACCTTTAAACCTACCTTGCTCGCCAACTTTTGGCAAAGTCACGCATACTTTCCGGCTTACTTCCATCCGGTTTTAAGAAGTCGTTGTCCATATTTCCATCGTAGTTGCCCAAAAGCCCGCAAACTTTTCCCTTGAATTCGGGTTTGGTCAGATCGACACGGAGATGGTGCACCTCCAAGCCAAGCCAGCTCACTGTCAAGTTGAACTTTGGCACGCTGATGGTGACATTCCGGTCTAATTGGGAATGAATCTCGATTTCACCGTTGTCAATCAAATCGAGCGGTTTTTCAACGGAGTTGCCATTAACCTGGAATCAAAAAATGGTATACAGATGAATCATCGTGCATCATCGGAATTCCCCCCGCGTAATACGTCTATTATGTTGAGTCGATCAACGGCGCTCTTCTCTCAATCCGAGGTTCCTGCATATTAAGTGGATTGATGTATGCAATGCACTGCTCGTTTACAATAAGTCAATATTTGTTCGATTCACATTGATTTTTTTTTCAACTGAATAAATTTGTTAGATAAATTTAATTATTCAGTGAGATTTTTAGATAATTTACTGGTGTTGATTAAAAATGTCCATTGCTGCCTAGTGTTATCACTACCGCAGATGAGAATTTGCCCGATGCCAGGAGAGCAAATTGTCACCTGCTCTTGTGCACATAAACCCATGTATTCAGGCAATAATATATAGCAAATTGTCACCTGCTCTTGTGCACATAAACCCATGTATTCAGGCAACAACATATAATATTGTACGTATCATATAGTGCATATGTGTATGACCCCATTGATTTAATTTTCTCATGTTACTTTGCTTTAACTTTCTTACTGTAATTTGTGTATCTGAGTGGCTGTACACTTCCAGTATGAATTTCTTCACACGGACAACTATAGTGTAATTAGTTTTCGAAAGTCATCTACAGACAGCATATGTTCAGTAACAGGATTCCGAATACACCGCAAATAATATTGATGTGAATGGTTATGTTTTATTCACATTAAAGCTACAATCTTTAAAAGCTAAAAAGTTTAGACTGTCTGAGAAATTTATTGTGACACATGCTGTCAGCAATTACAACTGAATTTGATGGCAGTACTAGTGATATTTGAATAATTACCGTTGTTGATCCGTCCTCCTCCATGATTATACTATATTTACCCTCGATTTCAACAGACACAGAAGTGATCACACTTGAAGGCGTGTCCTTCTCTCCGCGAGGCACGATGTTTGCAATGATGTCAAACGCCCTCTGTGTCAAGTTTCGACAGTCTCGCAGTACGTAGTACGAGCACCTCCCTTCAAAATCATACTCGTATCCATCCAGGGTCTCGAAATGGGGATCGCCCTCTACGTCGGCTGTACTCCCTAAGTATTAAATATATTCATGTCTTCAATTTCTTAACTTTGCAGTGTTTGATCCTGGGTTCTATGGGTTGAGCGACGTTTTACAAAATAATTTGTTTTGGTTCAAATTTTTCAACCATATTATTGAGAATCATGCGACAGTTGGACGTCTGGGGTGTGAAAAGTGTAATGTTTGTTAATATTGTTTTTTTTTCTGTGTTTGAAAATTAAAATGGCTGCTGTATTAAATTCACGTCAACATTATCATAATACCAAATACAGTTTTCAGATTTGATCTAAATGCAACTATTTCATTAAGCCAAAGCTACTGTTTATATATATATATATATATATATATATATATATATATATATATATATATATATGCACATTGTATACATTTTGTGTGTGTATATATATATATATATATTATATATATATATATATATATATATATATATATATATCACTGCTATCTGAAGATTGCAGGATGCATGACAAGTAACATATATTATTACTTTGCACTTGAAGTGTACTTGAAGTAATTTGTGTTATTTTATTTATAACGGTCTGCATCTTGCATCGAGCACTGTAATTTCCAACGAGGACATCTGTATACTTAGCAATATGTACTACTTAACGTTCAATAACATATGATATCCAAGTTTCATGGATGTTACAATCCTCAGTCGGATTACAAAGTGCATGAAACTTTACAGATATTATTATTTTGTGCTTGAAGTATTTATCAATGTTATTGTTTATGATGCTATGCTTTGGTAATGAACAACACCAGTTGTTTGATGGCCTTATAACAATCGTGAAACTCTGAGTCACAACCGATAAATTAAATGTTTATTACTTGACTATAACTGAACTCTAAATCGCTCTGTGGGACTACATCAAGCACTGTCTATTCCCAGCGAAGACACTTGGTGGAAGCACACTACCACACCTGGTTGTTAGGTTCCAAATCTATTTATTATACCTGAAACACAATGTTTCGCTCTAGAATTAGAGCTTAACCTCTTAAGGTGTTTTCTAGAGGCAGGGATATGGTCAAAACTGTTGAAATGTCTGGACCGAAGCCGAAGGCGGGAATTTCGGCGCTCGGCGTCGGTCCAGGCGTCATGAAATTTAGCATTGACGATAACATCAGATTTCACAATATTTTGCGCAAACTATTACCAGAAAAGTTTGACATCAGCATGGAAGGCAAAAAATAAATACAGCAACTTCGTTAGAAGAGCCTCTAATAATGTGAAACATTAGTCTCCGGTCCTTCATTACAGCTGTTGTTACTGGTTTTGTTTTTTATACCGTTCGATTGTGACGTCATGTTAAAAATGTTGCTATAATATATGGCGCAGATAATGCCACAGATGGAGTTAATTGGGCCGATTGGCTGTCCACGGTAGTTTACTATTGATCCAATAAAACTCGTTTCTAAGCTTGTCGAAAGGCAGAAAATTTAGTAAACCTTATAAAAAGTCCATTACAAAAAATATGTTCGTGTTTTTTCAATCATATTATAATAATCGTAAAAATCAACGATTTCGGTGAAAATGGAGATATTCAATATAGCCTACTCTAATCTGCTGCACGTTGGTTACGTCGGTGCATTATCTTAAGTATGGACTCTTAAATAAATCGCATTTTAATAGCTATATTTCTGATTTGTCCAATAAACCGCCAGAAAAAAATGTCAATAACACCTTTCGGCTATCTTTAATTTTTGAGTCTGTACCGCTAGGTTGTTCATTGCCTTTCCACCGAAGATCACATACTAATTCACATTTAATCTTTCTCAAAAGAAAATCTATGTACCTAGTTAATACACACCTTATTTATGTACACATCCTCAGTTTACATTTTCTTCTGTACCGCTGAGTACGATTGGTCATCAAGAGATTTTGCGCACGTAACTTGCGGAAAATTTACGTTGTAGAAATCAAGGGCTTAGAGACTTCCTTTAACCCTTTGAGCGCCAAAGTCAATTTTTGTCACCTTTAGAAAATATACTTCGGTCAATTTTTTCAAATTTTAGTCAAAATTTTGATAACAAACTGAAGCCAATGAAATGTGATGTCCATCGGTCCAAAATTATAAAAAAATACAGAAAAAATCATAAAAATTGGGGAAAATGTTGCACTAAAATTTTGGTGGGAACAATATACAACACTCAAAGGGTTAACAAAAGACTATTCGAAAATGCACAAAATTTGATAGCTGAAATGTGTTGAATTGATAAAAATGCACACCAAGTTTCACTCTTTCAATTTCAGGGTTACAAACTAAAAACAAGATGTATCCAAAATTTAAACAATATGAAAATTGTGATCTTTTTTGAAAAGAAAAAGATCGAGAGACATGTATTCTTCCATTACCAAATTTGGTTGTTGTAGCGCTCTGCTGTTGCCAAGACGACGCGACGAAACTGTTTTCTCATGATATAATATAACTACAATCTGTGCATGGTTATATGTTCGTTTATTTGCTCCCTGTTCATAAAAGGTTAATTTTTTATTATTTTATGTCTATCTGGGGCTGACGCAGTGTTTGTTGAGAAATTCTTCATGCATCGGTTTCGTTCAGGGTTATTTTTCTATCTCAATGTATGTCGACCGTTTTACAAGAAACACTAATAATTTTAAGACGAGTTTTAATTGTATTATGAAGTAGATATCTACTAATTTTGTTTATTTATGCTGTTTGTGACAGTTTATTCTTTTTCAGATATATCTTCTACTACCCCCCCCTCTCTCTCTCTCTCTCTCTCTCTCTCTCTCTTGTTACGATCAGTCTTATGACTGTCACAATGATGCTTTAATCGTGTTTTCTGCATTCTATCTTAAATTATCACTTACTTTTTACTCTTTTCAAGGCCCGATGTTCGTGTTCGTTGAGGTCATTCCCTTCAATCTGTGTGTACGTATATAAAAGGAAAACAAAAAATAAGCTCATATGTACGTGTTTGGCATGATGATGTTTTACACATGTATCCAGGAATAACATCGGATAAACTTCTGTAAATTACATTGTTAATTTGTTTTCAGTTTAATCTCTGAAATCATAGGGCAACTGGAATGACACGATCATTACTGTTGTGTTGGTGGTTTTCTCAAAAGTAAGCTGCCTTTATACCCAAGATATGAGAAGACATCGCTACAAACATGGTATTTTTATGACACCTGTACACCTTGAATGAATTTTCCTATGTCAACTATTAGAAGGTAGAACAACTCACCTTTACGTCTCCATCCAGCGGAATTGATGTTATGACGTCATAAGAAACTACCAAGAAACACAGAATATTCAACGCGCGTACACGTAACATTGTCCCTTCCTGGATATCGCGATGGTACACTGAGCACGTTTTTAATATTTTAAGAGCCACCAGCGGTGATCAAGTTATTAACATACATGATGATATCAACGATCATTTGTTTTATGCTCAAAAACGACAGATTGCGAATAATAGAGACTAATGTGGAGACTAATCCCGCTTACATTATGCCCGAACGAGGCCTCCACGTCACGGTGTGAGAGAGAGAGAGAGAGAGAGAGAGAGAGAGAGAGAGAGAGAGAGAGAGAGAGAGAGGGGGGAGACAGTTTAAAGATATTTTGTATGTAGTAGTTATTCGCAGATATTTTAAGAGAAATAGGGAAATCTAACTGTTTTTATATCATATTTTCACTGTCTTTCGATTTTTTCTACACTAGCTTCAGATAGCAATCAAGTTAACTTCTAGAAAATCATAATGAAAAAAATGAAAATTGATGAAAACTTCAAATAGGGATACTTCTTATGAAAATTAAAAAGTTCAATGTTTGGAAATTGGAAAATGTTTTTCATGGTGTTCGATAAGCATATACTAGAATTTTTGATGTATGATGAAACGTTAGGATTTATTTTCTCAGTCCTACTTTTCCCCCAAATCTAGTATATACTGTAACTTGAAGGTTCAAAGATCATCATTTGCAATACTGCCAGCTTAGAAATTATTACCTTCATCATTAATGTGATCATCAGCAGCAGTATCAGTGTCACCACCACCACCACCACCACATACCTACAACAACAAAAACAACAACAACAACAACAACAACAACAACAACAGAAGTAGCGCGCGCGTAACTCTGGCTCTAATACGGCATCTCAATGTCATACTGTACAGTGGCAGAGTCTAAATCAATTAAAGTTTTAATTTCTGTTTCCCAACCTTTCCGTTCCTATTTTCGTACATCGCATGTTATTGCTTTATCTTCAAGCAAATGAGGAACCCACCATTTAAACTCTGATTGCAAAAAAAGCCTTTAATGTTAACAAGACAGATGATACTTTAGTTCAGACTTTTGTGAGACGATTCCAAACTTTGAAGAATGAAACGATAGGAAGAATCACCTCTATATTTCCGGGAAACATTTGTTGTACAGTGAAACAAAAGCTTTTTGACTAGGTTGGCATTTTAAAATCGTGTGACCCCCGTCCTCTGTGCTCTATAAACAAATGCGACCTGTTGTCGTCTGCATTTTTAGAGTCTGAGATGACCTTGGTCCGACCTCGGCCATGATAGCTGCTTGCTTTTTAATGTTTCCAGTCACAGCAACTCCTATCGTCAACTTGCCAATGTGTTCACCGAAATCATCCTCTCCATACGAATACAGACAGTACAGACTTTATAGGTCGTACGAATCATATCCGTTCATATTCAGAAAAAAAATCCCCAAATAAACCAAAAAATAAACGAAACTTCACATCCGCAGTAGAGAATTTGTGTCTCTTCTAAAGGAATGGCGGCGACGATGAAAAAGATCATAACAACAATTATAACCATGATAACTATCATCTGATCATTATAATCTTTGCCGTGATCATTATTTTTTGTCTGGCATTTTCCCCACAGATATGCAAAAATGTACATATGTATAAATTCACGCAAAAGTGCGACATAAGGAATGGAATTTTCTATCCTAAAATGAAATTTTCTGTCCATAATTTCAACAAGTGGAACGGGTCATATTTCAATTACTGTTTGTTGAACATGTATTTGGTGCGCTCTCTGACATGCAACGATTTGCTATAAGTTACAACACAGGGAGTATAGAAGGAAGACTGCGGCACATGGTTACGGTATACGATATCAGTCTATGTTGATCACTGACTGTACCTACATTGAGACCAACGTTAAAAAGAGACTGATTTCAGGTGAAAGACTCACACACGGGAAATTTCCCTCAAAGTCTACAACCGTTACGCTGCCCGGCTCTGAAGGAAGCCATGCAGCACGAGAATGTCACCGTGCTAAAAGCATGTTTTTGAATTGTTTGTTATTTGCAATGAAAATTATTGGGTACGAGTAAACAAGTGTAATCTTCAGAAGTGTTATCGTAATGGCATCACAATGTGCAGTCCTTCCATCATTATGTACATATTTGTATTCATAAAGTGATGACGTGTTATGGTCAAATGTGACGTCATATTTGAGTGTCTCGAAGTAAAAAGGCAGCCAGTTCCAAGTCTTATTTCTCATTGATGGAGATGCTTTGATGTTCGCTTTCATGGGGAGGGGACAATCATAGGGTAGAACTCCTTTAAAAACGAACGACCGGGAAGGGGGGGGGGGGGAGAAATCAGTGATGGAATTGTTGATGTCCGAAGAAATTTTCGTATACTTCTACAAGAATATCTTGGGGCAATCAATAAAATGCAGTGGTAAAATTCCTTCGTAAAATTTTTCATCCGAAGTGTTTGTTTATCTGTTGGCGAGGACAGCGAGTCTAAAGACTCTAAGCTATCGGGCATATATACAAATATTACACCTGCTCATACGGTACAAGCACGCCCTTGAGCGTAAGAATTGACACAGGGCTCTGAACTTCGTGGTGATTGGGTTGTCAGTGTGATGGACCAACAACAACTTCGCCTTACTTGGACTTTGACATTGATATGATCTTAGCAGAGGTAAATATCATAGCTATTATCGTGCGCTAATATCTTTACAATCTATTACGAAATCTCAAGCTGTTATCACATCAAGGTGAGACTGGATAAAGTCAAACTCTGCCTGGCAACGCTTTGCACAACATAAACTTGCGAATAGTTCGGAAGGGTGTCCCTGCACACTGGTTGATTGGCAGCACCGGGGCGCTTCTGTCGAACATAGTTATGCGATTTATTAATCTGAGAAAGAAAGGCAACAGGTGTGACCACATCGCGGAGATTTGAAGTTGAGAGAAGGCGAGGACTCAAAATGGAAAGAAGAGCTAGAACAGCGGACGGGGCAAGTATAAAACAGTCGCAGGTTAAGTCGAGAGGTGGTCCAGGTAGCGTCGCAAGCAGTCGACAACAAGACGCATCTTCAGTATCAGACTTCAACCAAGTCACGGGGAATGCGAGATCAACTTTGGGTGTCATTTCAGTCCTCGGACGCCTTCTATCTCGAAACAGGTCCTTCACGTGGAACACTAGTTTCCGTAGCGGTGGCGATTCCGATACCACTTCCACGATCACCCGCTTCAGCCACCTCTCTCGCGACACTTACTTGAAGCAGCGATCGCTTGTCCGTCAGGTATCGGAACCTACACCACAAACATACCAGCTGGGTCCCCAAAGGGCGTTCCCGGAAGACACGGTGAAGAGAATCATCGAACTGTCTTTGGAACAGAATCTGAAAGACTGTGCCTACGACGTCGACCTGATCGCAGGGAAAACCAAGACGCTGGCTGATCTGATCAAAGCCAGGGTAAAACGTCTCAGTATCAGTCGGTTCAAGATAATATGCGTCGTGACAATGGGGGAGATCAGAAGCCAAGATGTTGCCATAGCAAGTCGCTGTCTGTTGGATACAGAGGTTGATAAGTTTGTATCTGGGACCTTCCACAACGTATCTCTGTACGCCGTTGCTACTGTGTACGGAATATATCATGAATAGTATTTCCACATGAAAATGATCAGAGAATGAACTGAATTCTGAAACAACTGATGAACATTCATTACATGACCGAGTAGGCATATACAAAGTAAGGACAAAGCTTATGCAACTTAAAATTTCTTCTTCTCCCACCGATCAACACTTGGTAATTCCTGAGCGAAGCGCAGTTTCAACAAGACATGAATTCATGTATCATGAGCGAGTTTTGACAAAAGGGAAACAACGTTTTACTTGGAAGAGCATCAGCAAATATATACAAACTGAACGTGCAAGTAAGTTGAACTCAAAAGAATTACCACAAGAGACGATCGCACGGCTGACATTGAATCACGGTGAAATATGTAAGATACGATCATACCAGGTTATTCTTTTATGAAACGACAAACTCACTCCAAGATCTAACGGCTTACAGTTACTATCTTAGCGGAGTTGTGTATAGCTGTTTATATATTACTGAGAAAACCGCATGTTGGATTTTTCTGTAGCCATGTAACATCACATCTACTCAAGTGCTAATGCAATACACACTGTGATTATGGTGACACGGAAAGTTTACAGTACGGGTACGTACACGGTAATGAATATGCAGAATCTAGAAACAAACGAAAAATTGAGTACCTTTTCGGTATCAGCAGATAATGATATTAAATACTAGCACCTACTCAAGAGGAATGGCATGCATTAAATCAGTGTGCGAAATTAACGTCGGTCCGACGGTCCGAGACCGACAGATTTCTCTTCGGGCCGAAAGTTTTCAGCAACATGTCGGTCCTTATGACCGACTGGAATTTGGAATAAATAATTAAAATTTCTCCGTCAAGACCTGTAACAGATGCAGATGATGACTGACTTTGAATAATGTAATTCAGACTTGAATGCCATGCACCTATTTATATTTTCCACCGAGGGAGTGCGGGGCAACAGGGTTGATCGCACTTCGTTTCCTGGTAGTAGGGAATTTGCTACGGTAGGCCAGACAGGGAGGGGGTTGACAATGTCGCAACATAGTAATTTTTTATTTTGCGACATTTTACATTTACTAATAGTCTAATCCCTGCGATCGGCGCGCAAAGCACAGTGCAGCTAATTATATTCAGATCAGTATGAATTACGTCCGTGCATGCAGATTCTAGCAATGGAATGGATTGATTGGTGCAACAATGCGATATAATATTATAATAATACTCGTCTAGTGAGTGTACCCCTGGTAATGTTAGCATATCGGTGTTATATGACGACAACACCCAGTATCACTTCACTAGTTCCACACTTCAACTTTTCGGTTTCAAGGGTTTTCAGAAAAAAAAATTCTCAGAGTTGAAGGACTTAAATGATTGTAGGCGTGTACAGACGTAATGAACTACCTTTTGAAGCAAAACAAACGGTTCATAGAGGAGTTTAATATGCTGCTGCAGCAAGATTTCATTGGAAAAATACACATGACAAATCTCATTTTGCTATCGAGATCGAGCGTATAGAAATTGCAGACAACATGAACGGCACACGTCACTCGCGGAAATGAATGCATAATTTCTGATCGAAAAGTTTTGCCTGAGCGATTGCTGGGTCTCATCGCCCTTTGAAAGCTTTATAAAGTTATTAAAATGACTCTGAAAAGTTTAACAGACACTCGATAGTGCTGAAAAACATCGCGACACGATCAGTTAATGATACCGTAAAATCTTAAAAGACGCAATTTTTGCGACATTAAGGCTACTAGCCCAGGATGACGGTGAGTTTTGCACGCCAGTCGTAAAACGGTATACATCGAAACAATTTGAAGCCCCTACTCTCGGCCTCTGAGAGTGAGTATACAAGACGGATCGTGCAACTCGACAAAACTGTTACGACAAGGCCGCTTTGTTTTATAAAATGTACAACAGTCGGCCTTGTGAACTTTGGGTTGAAGACCAACGAGCAAGCAAAATGTTCTAGCGGTCCACAAACAAACGCAGCGAAACGTAAACTTGCATGTCGACTGCAGGTAGCACAATTGCGCTGTCGTGTAACATCTAGTCCTTATATCGGGCGTACATGTAGTTCAAAACCATGGAGCTAAAAAAAATACCTCCATGTTCAAAACCAAATATGTTTAGTCGACAGCACTGTTCTCGTAGTAGATTTTTGTCTTAATGTCAATTTATCTAATATGTATACCGTATACTATTTTAATGAAAATACTTGTATGAAAAAACAATCTAGAAAAAGTTACGATAATTGTCCCTTTGATTAAAAGTATAACTTCATCTGTTTCTTTATGAATGCAACAGAGGCCATATTTAAGCATATTTATTTTTTGAAAAATGTTGAACTTAAGTAATCCATACGTCATATCAAAATACAAACCAGTTATTTTTTCCCTTCTGTTTTACATTGTAATAAAAGGATGTAGTGATCAATGTTTACATAAAAAATTTATTCATACACTCCCCTTACTCATGACTGTTTTCAGGGTACTAATTAAGCTATTCACTCACTCTTCTACCACTCGTGTTGGCTAATTTCAGAAAAGATTTTCAGCTCGCCAAACATTTCAAAATCACACTATCACATGCCCTAGTGTAGTGTACAATTGATAAATCCATGCGCATGACAGTGAGGAAGATAAGGGCTGTGATCTTTTCAGATTCCAGATCATGTAGTTGAATGATTCATGACCATTCACTTACACTATTCTGCTATCTATGTAAATAATTTATTTATTTATTTATTTATTTATTTATTTATTTATTTATTTACACTTTTAATGAGCGTCCGAGTTACTCAAATGAGTAATTTTCACCGGGGCTCGATAATTAACAAGTCACAAAACTGGCAAAAATAAATAAATAAGATTACAGCGGAATGTTCTTTGTTATATATTCTTTCAGAAGCACCTTGAAATTTCCAATAGTCGAAGCTAATCTAATATCATTTGGCAGTGAATTCCATAATTTAGTTGCACGATAATGAAAACTCCGTTGTCCAATATTCAAAGCAGATTTCGGAATATAACAATCCTGTAAAGAAACCGAGCGCGTTTGATAATAATGGACATTACTCTGAAATACAAATAAATTCGACAGATAATGTGGAGCACTGCCAGTCATACACCTGAAAGTTAACATTGCCATAAAGTATACAATTCTTTGTCTAACAGACATGACATTTAACGAAGAAAACAAACTGACTGAAGGGTAATCATTAGGCAATTCAAACAGAATACGTAACGCTGTCTTTTGTAATACGAAAATTTTGTCAAGATTTATTGCTATGGTATTTCCCCATACAACACAACAATAGTCAATTGTGCTCTGAATTAATCCATTATACAAAACAAGACGATGGTTCATCGGAATAAAAGGACGTAATCTTACAAAAAGACTTATTCTCTTACTAAGAGTCTTACAAAGAAATTCTATATGGTCGTTCCATGATAAGCATTTATCAATAGTTACTCCTAATATTTTTCCGTGATTGCTACGAGAAATTTCAGTTTCATTAATACAAATAGACAACGATTGGTTTGAATCTTTTAAACAATTCAACTTGTGAGAAGTCGTTACCAGAAGATACTTTGTTTTGTTGACATTAATGCGCATTGAATTTGCCGTTATCCAATTGGAAATTGGCAAAACTGAATTATTCATTTTTTCAATAACATCATTAATAGATTTTCCACTTGCCAGTAAATTTTGATCATCTGCATACATGTGTAAAGTTGAAGTATCGGCACATAATGATAAATCATTAATAAAAAGCAAAAATAACAACGGACCTAGGATTGACCCTTGTGGGACGCCAGCTGTAATATTATGTTTCTCTGATGAACAACCTAGATAACTGACTAATTGCTGGCGATTAGAAAGGTAAGACGTAAACCAGGCAACAACAGTTTCTGCTAAACCATAACAGGACAGTTTCTGTAATAAAATATTGTGATTGATAATATTCCTTTGGAGTGAATACTTGCTGACTCTATTAATAAAAGGACATGGAAAATCAAAGATTACAACATTCAAAAGCATAGTATTGGTGTAGAGAGTGTTGACTTTAATGGTAATACAGGTCGTTAGCAACTGCATTTACTGAGGACCGGCAGTTTTCTGTAAGGACCTGAAGCTTTGGCTTGGAGCAGGTCCTTATGACCTGAAGCTATTTTCTCTTAATTTCGCACACTGCATTAAATAGAAGTGAAATACCTTTGAAGCGCCACTTCCAGCGATTTTTATGCATTTTACAGTACTTTTATTCTCTCAGAAAAAAATAAAGTTTCTTGTTCTACTTCATTACGGTGAAATTACTAGTATCCAGGTTATCACATGTTTCAATATAATGTCCAGAGTTATTGTAAAAGAAACTGAATTTTAGTACAGAATGGAATCCATTACATGCCAACAATAACATATATATCACAGACGATCATGTCTTCTGTTCGCACGGCTATAGTCCACATGTGCATAAGTTACAGAGACATTGCATTTGCTTTCTGGAACAAAAAAATGGTGAAAATATTAAGAGACAGCAACAACCCTTTCATGTTTCTTCACAATTAGCACTATACTCGTGTGAAAGCAATAATGCAACCGTTAGAATTCGGTAAAGACTCAACTCTGACTACCTGCCACAGACTGGAGGTGTGCACGTCTCCAGTCACCTGGAAACCGGAAACAGGAAATTGCCACTGAAGTGTGTGAGTGATTACATGTCTGTGTTGCCAACATTATGTGATTAGCTCCAGTGCACAGGAAAATTTAATCTCGTTATCAAATTATCTAGTGTCTTGTTTATGTGCTGTAACTCGGTAGCCAAAACACTTGCAAATGTATGTCTCATTGAGCTCATATGGAGAAACAGATGATTGATACACTTACAGGTAGAGCTCATTTTGATTTATACATTGTAAAATAATTAATAAAGACCGCATTTGCGTGACTACCGTTGTTTATATATGTATTTTTTATTTAAATGAAACGTTGATGGTCTGAGTGGGCAATCTAGCACAGGTCAGAATACAGAAAAAGTGTGCAGTCTTTGGCAAATCGCATCAAGTGACATCGGTCAACAACACACAAATAAGTAGCTTGAAACACTTTGCTGATAAGCTTGTTTTCGTAGCTATATGTGCTGTTAGGGATGCAAGGAATAGAAATAACACAAAGCTTTTCCACGATTCTTTACGAGTTTCTTAGTCCTCTGGCAGGTCTTTGCTTACATGCATGATCCCTCCACCGCCGGAGCGTTGGCAGTTATGTACATGTAAAGCTTTACTGTCGCAGCTGTCTGAACGTTTTATGTTGAAACACTTTTTTTTAATAGAGTGTACGGTGCCACTGACTTCAAAATTGTAATGGTAAATTCAGCATATTTGATAATTCTAAATAATTCTTACACAATACGACTAGGCCTACAATTGCCGAACTGTGAGATTAAATAGTCGGGATGACGTACACTCAGTGTGACAGTTTTCGGACAGGGTACACTGGTAGTGAATTTCGCCCATGGTCGTTTCATAAATGACGAGCACTACGAAATCTTATTACCATACCTTTCGAAACTTTATTGTGTTTGTTCTCAAACTGTTAATAAGACATAAATGGTATGAAGGGGGTCAAAGTTGCAAAATTTTGACCCCATGTTGAGTGCGTAGTATAAATCGGACTGCTATCGCAGTAATCGGACGTCATATTTTGAATGTGATTATGGACTAAATACATGTATTGATAATTTGAAACTTCAAAACCCCGATTTTCAATTTCGATGTGTTCAGAAAACTGCATATAGGCCTAAATATTTCGTGATAATTAGTTACGTTTAATCCATGGACGACTCAACAATGTTTCGACGCGTGTGGCGCTTACCTACCGGACACATGGGTTGTCTCCGTGTGTTGCTTTCGGCACCTTGTATAGTACGGTCTAGCTAACTTCGCCAAGTTTGTAGCGCCCTAAATAGCTTCTACCCCCCCCCCCCCCCCAAAAAAAAAAATCAAAAACGGGACAGCAGCATCACCTGACTTATATGCGGACAAATGACTTGTAAAACGCTATCAATACGGAGCGAAGTGAGTACAACGAACAGCATGTCATTAAATGTCCGAAAACTGAGGTCGTCCGAAAACTGCCACACTGAGTGCAGTTATAGGCCCTAGCGCCCCCCCTCTCCCCTGCGCCGGCGTGCAGAGGATTGTGGCATCGGAGGGGGGGTACAATAGGAGGTATACATGCATGTACCGCGGTTTTGTTCCCTCTTTTATCATCATTTAGACCTTTCACCATTTGGGAATTCTGATATAAAGATGTAGACTTTTTTACCAGTTTAAGTTTTTCCGCCCACCTTTTGACCTTCATTTTGAAGAAACTGCAGTTTTGACACCAGTATTTTGGGCGAAATGTATACTAATAAGAACCCTAACTTTAAAGAAAATTGTATGTGCTTTGTAGTTCAAACTGTCAAGGATGCATCTGTACCCATATCGGGGATGAGTCGCCCCCCCCCCCCCCCCCACAACTGACTGTTGTAAAAGTAAGCCTTTATTGAAATCGTATCCCAGTTGGGATCTTGATCATAAAGTACAATAAAGGTTTTGCAAAAACAACAATGAAAGAGTATATATAATATATATATAAATATAAATATCTATACATGAGGTCAACATATTAAAGGTTCATAAATAGTTTACTTTGTCTTTTCATTTGTCTTGTCTGAGTTTAAAACATGTATGTATGTATTTTCCCAATTCACATAGTGATGCTTTATCTGTCCTTGAAAAGATGCTTACAAGGTCTTGTGTGCCTCTGAATGCGTTTTTACAAATGTTTAGTTTACTGAAAAAATCATGTCTAATGTCTGTGTATCCTTTGCAATGAAAAAGAAAATGTATCTCATCTTCTACTTGTTTGTTTTGGCAAATTGGGCATGCTCTGTCTATGACATCAAGGTCTATAACTACCTGTTTCTATGTGTAGTATGTGTGCACTAATGCGTAACTTGCACAGGGCTGATCTGTTATCTTGGTTTTTTATAACATGAAGGTAGCTTTCGAGAGAGAAATCTTTTTTCAACTCTCTGTATGTGCGAAGTTTATTTTTATGGTGCCCTTGTCTGGTATCATCATGAATCAATTCAAATGCACATTTTTCAAATAGCTGTTTAACTTTTACATTGAAATTAGTTTTAACTGTTTGTCATTTTCTATCTTTACATTCATGGCATCTCCAATATTTACGAGCAGCAACGATTGTTTAATTCCTGACACCCAATTATCTGTATGTGCATTGTCCAGTTGACAACCCAGATCATAAGCCTCACGAGTCAGTGTTGTATCTGCTTTCTTACTTATTTTTAACCGATATTTGACCATTTGTGTTATGCTTGAACAATTAGAGGATATCTACCCAGTTCCATTAAACATGCTATGTTGGGTGCTTTGTTATTCACTTTAAGTATGTGCTTGCAAAATTTAATGTGCAACTTTTCAATTGTGTTTGAAAAGTTTGTGAGTATGGTTTTTGCATTTGTGCATATGTCCGCAGTCCATACTTCTGTACAGTATAGCAGAATAGGTTTTATCATGGCATCAAACATTTGTAAATGGACCGTAATTGGAATATTTGACTCTGCAAAGAGTAACTGTCTCAATTTAAAACATGCCTTCATAGCTCTGTTTTCAAATCAATTTGTGCTCTGTTTAGTTTTCCTGTAATATTTAACTTTATGCCAAGGTAAGTGTATGTTGACACATTTTCCAACTCATTACCATGTATGGTAAATTTAAATTTGTTGAAAATTTTCCCCGGTTTGTTGAAAACCATGATTTTGATTTGAGAATGTTTATGCCTAAATGCCATTTTTCACAATACTGCCCTATTGAATTTATAGCATTCTGTAGCCCCGTAGGTGTCTCAGATAGTAGAAGTTGTATCCGTGCAGCCTACAACTGTGCATGTGTGATTCATCGATCATCGCCCGATGTCCCTGGCGCCCTCTATCAGAAGGAAACATAGCACACTATTCCTAGTACAAACTTACAGAGTGCCTTCGAGAATATGACAGAGAATATATCAAGTCGATATGTTCAATTTATGATCTAAATAAAGGTAATTTACACATATTTATGAACTGGATAATCAAAATGCCATATAAAAGAAAAAGCCTACTTTTGTTTGAAAATTTGACGAGCGACGTTCTGTTAACAACACACTATTCAGAACAGCGCCGACGCGGTCGACGAATCGCAAAATATCAAATGTCGAGCGAGATCAGAGCTGATGGGGCGCGCTAAATGAAGTTACAGTGGGGATGATCAACCAGATGTACACCGTGGTTGAATTACGCAAAGTGAGTATCCGTCAGTGCATTTTAGGCTGAAGGTCAGAACAGTAAAACGCTCGTTTCTTCTTTGGATTTTGGTGTTACTGTACTGTAGCTTGTGTAAGAATGGATTCCGAGAGCGAGATATGGGAGTATACATCTCTCAAACGATCTCGACGGGTTAACAGCAGTTCCTCTTCAAATGCGTCTGGTCGGAAGCCTAGCAAACGAGCAAGGAAAGAAGTGGGCAGTGCCACGAAAGGGAGAAGAAAAGTCAGCCAGGGTGTGAAACTTTCGGGGTCACATATGAAAACCAAGCACTCTAAGAAGAAACAACCGTTGACTGGAACGCCTGCCTCCGGTACTAACGGTAGTGCCGTGACATCCTCCCTTGCCAAAACACTTGATGACAGTACCACAACGCCAAATAAAAAGACGAATGAGGGATATTGTCCCAATTGTCAAATGCCTTTCAGTATTCTGATTGGAAAGTCTCCAGGTTGGCATGTAACCGACTGTTTGGATAAAGTCAGCAACTGCAACAAAGGTTAGTACTGTTGCAAAATAACCTTGGTATAATCATGGAGGTAGTAGAGATCTCTACTACCTCCATGGTATAATTGATGCTATTCCAGCTTTCTAAAGTCTATCGACTCTTCTGTTTTCATAACTCCTGGCTACTGATCCTTTCACAGAATGTCCAGATGGGCTGCTTTGTAGCTCAGCTTTTCCAAGTCACTACAGTCACTTCAGTCACTATATATTAGCTGCACACAGAGCGGGACAAGATGTTGGCAATGTACCAGAGTTCTCCATTGAGCAGTGTAATGGCTCAGACATGACTGAGAGTGCAAGTACTGTAGATGTCACCCGTGATAATGGTCATGGTAAGATGTTAGGAACAATTCGTATCTCTATATCATTATCTCAACTATCCATAGTATGAAATGTTCATATTGAAATGTTTCCTATCTTACCTCCCTGGTATCAGAAAGATTACTGAAGCCATTATTCTATTGTCTAGGTAAATTACTGGGTAATTACCAACTTGCCCAAACAAAAAATAATGGCCTCAACTGTAATAAATGTCATCCAAATAGTGAGTTCAGTGTGAGATGTAGTCTTAGGAACTTTAAACATTATGAAACTATCATTGGTGTGGAATTATATAGTAGGCTTCAAGCTTTTATGTGTCTTGAACTGTTCACTGTCCAGTGGCACTTTAACATGATAAATCTTCTTTATGATATTTTCAAAGGAATAATAGGCAGATCCAATTCTGTCCTACAATTGCTGACAGTCGGACATTGTGAATTTTATTTGTTTTAAATTATTTGAACCATGGAACTATCAATCTCTGATGATATAGTTACTTCCAGGTTCAGGTGGCATTCATTTGTTCAAAGGCATTTATTTCTGAAATTGTTTAAGAATTAATCTTGCTAGTGTAATACAGCATTTTTTCTGTTTTAGGGTGTTCACGTGACTGATTCAGAAAAGAACAATTTTACAAGATCTGATTTACTTTGAGATTATCACAAGTCTCTGGGTTTAAGTAATTTACTGTAGTCGCTGTTGAAGACATTTGCTGAAACATTTTCCAGTGTCAAAGTGTAAAAGCATGTTTTCTGAACTATTTGCTTCTCAGGAGGTAACTCCAAATCCGCAAGGAGACTCTTCTTCCAGAATGTCTCTGAGAAGTGTGAACCAGACGATGATCCTGAGGACAATAAATCAGATGTGCATGACAGTGATGAGGACATCTTTGCTCCTTTAGAAGCCTGGCCTAAAAGTGATGTAGAGTGCATGCCACCACAAAGAGCATCAACAAATGTGGATGAGAACTGTCCAAGAAGTTCATGTGCCAGTAAGACTTTTCATGGGTTAGATGATGGACCTACAAGAGATCTTAATGCAGGCAAGGATGACACTCAAGAAACCAAGGCATTTACTCAGGAGACTGTTGAACTTCCTGAAACAAATCAACATGAAGACGTCAACTATGAAGGAGTGGAGGAGGATGTGGACATTGATGATATTTTGTCAGTTTGTTCAGAAGTCGAACCCGAAACAGAATCCCAATCGTTAGATTCAAAAAGTTATACTGATGGCCATGGACAAAGTACTAACAAGACTGACATGGTGGATAGAAAATCAGATGAGACTTACAGTTTTGAATCAGAGGATAAAGATGACGTTTCCACCGAGGCAAACAATACAGCTTTTGGTAACAAGTTGTCACGGAGTCCATTGAATGCTCATCAGACCAACATTACCTCATTCTTCAAACCAAAGGGAGGTTGTACCAAGGTGAAGCCCAAACCTCAAAGTACGATAAAACAGATTGATTCATCACAGTCTACTGATAGGAAGACAAAGTGGAATGTAAATGAAGCTAGCTATTCCTCAAAGTGGAAGAGAAATGATAACAGTAATCAAGGGTCAAGTTCAAATAGCAGGTCATTCTATTCAAAGAAAAACTGTCCATTTTACAAAAAAATTCCAGGTTGGTATATCAGTAATAATGTTTTGGTGACTCATTTGTCTTGGAAACTCCAATATTAATGTAAAGAGTTTGAGCAGTTTAACATCTTTAGACTAGGGGTGAATATAAGTGTTTACTGAGTTTTGTCTATACATAAAAATATCAAAATAGACTCATACAATGTAAATGCATGCTTTGGACTATACTTCGGTCGTGATCATGAACTAGAACCTTTGTCATTGAACGTTTTTCTGTCTTCCGTGAGAAAACTTCAAAACTGTTAAAAATCGTCCAATTCAGCCACTTGTCAGCTTCTCTGACCAGAACATAACATTTTGTTGTTATCAGAGACACATCTTATTGACTTAGACATGGTCACTGAACATCACGTAGGGTACTTTTTGCAGGAGTTTCTACCATTCATGGTATAAAGGTGAAAATGATGCAGAGATATGTTTTGCTGGGTTTTGTACACTGATATAACTCCGGTAACTTACTTAAATCTGCCAGTAACTGTAACATGTTAAAAAATGTCAGAATATTTATTCCATGTTTCAGTCACATATTCCTTGTCTACACATGCATGTACATGTATAATACCTAGTATTCAGCTTGTAAACATCAGTCGGTATATGGTCAGTGTGCTATTATAGACAACTTAATGTCTGGATATAACTTCAAGGTTTAACAGCAATAACACATATCACTCATACACAGGCAATTATGCTTGATTCATTGAACAAACTTGTTGAAAAGATAGAAATGGTTGTAGTGACCTGCCCTTAAGCAACCAGCTTGACGTGTCACTCTCTTCTTCTTGTGGTCAGGAACTCCATTTACAGTGGATGCATTTCGATATGGTGACATAGCTGACTGCAAAGCCTACTTCCTGTCTCATTTCCATTATGACCATTATGGAGGTCTCACCAAACACTTCAAGAATCCAATCTACTGCAGTAAGGTAAAGAAATCATCCTTCCGTTCAGACAATAACAAAAAACATCTATCATTTAGTGGTGAGGGTATAATACAGAATTTGGAGTAGCATGTACCACTAAAATGTTAAAGATTTCACAAAATGTCTGGAAATTTCTTTGATTCAGCTTTACCCATACATATAACATTAAAGATTTTCTTGACTCAAGGAGAACAATGATGTTGCACATCAAACTGTGACAATACTCTACACATTTGAATTTGGTATGGAGAAGTACCAGGTAGTTGCCACGGATAAATTGCATTGTATACTGTAGTCATAAGTGCAGGGTTTAAAGAGTTAATTCAGTAAAAGAAAAAAGCATTCTTGACGTCTGTCTAAAATTAAAGATTAATTCACATTTACTCTGGTAGTCTTTTGTGTTATACAAGCAAAACAGATACTGCTACAATGATGAAATAAAGCACATGAAGGCATTCTCTTACTTCCCTGTCACATTGAGAAGTAATTTTTTTTAGTCTTGAATATAACTTGCTCAGTTTGTAATTTTCAATGTTATCAAAGGAACATTACAATTGGCCAGTAATAATTACTATGAACACTTTGTTTTGTGAATTGATTGTATGTGTAGGTGACTGGTAACCTTGTGAAGTCCAAGATCAAAGTTGCGGCAGAGTATGTCCATTGTTTGCCTTTGAATGTTTCCTGTCAAGTGGAAGGTGTACAAGTCACTTTGCTGGAGGCTAATCAGTAAGTACAGTGTATACTGTTCAATCTTATCCAAACCAGTGAAAATTACAGTGATATTTAGGGTGCTCAGAAGCTAGCATTCAGAGACCATAGTGAGTGGAATTCAGTAATGATAGGAGAGTACTTCAATTCAGTGAAATTCAGTAATATGTCCACATAATGGCCAGCCAAGTCCAGTGACATACACCATGTTTAGGTTGTTTTTTAAGCGGCTCAAACTGCCATCTTAACACAAGTATGTTACATTCTTGTATGTTAGACATGCCAAGTTGGTTTAAATTGGTTTGGGCTCAATACTGTTTTTCACTGACTTTGCAGGAGGGCTGTTGACTGGCCCAATAAGAAAGGGTTAATATAGAAATAAGCGCTGACCATTACGATAATTTATGGGCATGGGCGAGAGGAAAGCCAAAAATTAACGGGCGAGGCTTACTGAGCCCGTTAATTTGACTTTCCTCTCGCCTGCGCCAATAAATAAACGTTAATGGTCAGCGCGGAGTCTGTTATTTCAATTATATTATCAACGAAAATTTCCCATGCAAATGACAATGGGACCCCAGAACCTGTCAGTGAGTAGTGCCCGCTGCAAAAATTTTGCAAATCCGGAGATTTTTGTTGAAAAAAAGCATCTAAACTTCGCCCACAAATGCTCCATTTTATTTTGTGGTTGATTATGATCTTTGTAAAATCACAATTTTCATTTTAGCCTTAAAGTTACTGTGTTTACGATATTATTATACACCTACTGCCGTAACCTATGGGAGTTTGACTGTCCAATAACTTTCCGTATTTTGTATAGTACGTGGAGTCCCGAATACGGGAGACGCGCGACGCGCCTGTTTGACCTTTGACCTAGCGATTATCGGATGTAAACAAACTATTTTACGGTGAGTTATAGACATAATAACAACTTCCACCAAAATGTATTCGTAGTATAGGTTTGAAACACGCTAAACACAAAACTGAGTCTAAATGCAATTGATTTTTATTTTAAAAAACTAATAAAATTGAAAACATTCAGCGAAGTTTGCTTGTACTGCACTAAAAATTAATTGGCTTCGTGCCAACGCAAGGGACTTGTACGGCGCGGAGCAGTAATCGCGCGCGTTTCACTCATATCAAGCGTGCCACATCCCTCAATTTACCATAGAAATAGTTTATACGGACGATTAATGAAGGTAGATGTATAATAATAGGGTTATACACAAAATACGGCCCTGTATGGACTCGGCTCAGTGAGTGACGTATTGGACTTGCCTTCGGCTCGTCCAATACGTCAATCACTGAGCCCTCGTCCATACAGGGCCGTATTTTGTGAATAACCCTATATTATTCATATTCACGGGCGTGAAAACAAACCATTACTGTGTATTTGTGGGCAGTCTGGTGGTTCAACTCGACCAATTAAAATGCAATGGACAGGGCATGGCAATATACCGGGGGTAATACTCATCTGATCATTACTTCATACAGAGATGATTCAGATGATGTGTTTGTACTGATGGTGATGTCTCTGTAAGATATATGATCATTCAAATACTCTCCCTTCACGTCGTGTCTAAGATAAAATAAATTATCTGTTGACCAAAAGAGTCATTCTTTATTTTCTAAAGAATGGTTATGAAGTAAGAGAATGTTAAGACATGGTGTCAGCGATATGTATGTAGCACTGTTGATGTTTGTTATGTTACTAATGAATGTTACTTATAAATATCAGATACAGCACAGTAAAATAAAAAAATGTTGTAATTATAATGTTCAATTTGCAGACCTTTGCAGTCATTACTTGTACTCTAGCTCGCAAACAGATATCTAATTATGATATTAAAAACAGGACAAATTGAAGATTTGATGTTTCAAAAGGAAAGACTGTCCAAATTTTCAGTCATAATACATGCATGACCATTTCCTGAATATTACACAAATACTTACCTCATTATTTTGTCAATCTATCACCTCATCAGGAAAAAGAAATTTTAAATCTGTTGTGGTATTTCTCATTTATTACAGTTGTCCAGGTGCTGTTTTGATCTTGTTCACTCTAGCTGATGGCAGAAACATTCTGCACACTGGAGATTTCAGAGCAGATCCCAGCATGGAAGAATACCCTGAACTCAAGGGTAAACATATACATCAGCTCTACCTGGATACAACGTGAGTTGTGACCATCTTTCAGAATGGTGTAAACTGCCATATGAGTCATTTGAATTCAATTTGCAATTCTGGAAAGTCCGTAACTACTGTAGGCTGCTGTTCAAAGTATCATAAGGATTTAGCTCTGTTAGCCTTATACGATTTTCTTTAATGAATCATTTTAAAACACTCGTCAGCTACAACCTTCTGAGCCACTGAACATTGGCTCTTGAAATGTATTTCTTTAATACCTCATATTGATTTAATAAATAATAGAACTTTAGTCGTGCTCCACTGCAGGTGGATTTAGTAATATCCAGACCTTTTCCCACTGATTCTTTTGGTTTTGTGGTAGATACTGGTATTATTTTGTTAAAGATGCTATAGCAAAGAAAAACTTAAAGTGTGGTTATTTTGTATGGCACAGTGGGCCGGTGGCCTTTGGCGCAAATAAAGATACCAAATTATTGAAATAAAAAACTAAATAAAAAACTTTCTTGAACTGTGAAAGATATTTGGTCACTAAAAATTTGTATACTTGTACAAAAATTATGACAGCCTACTTTAATGCATGTAACTGAATTCCTTTAAATGATAATGACCTTGAAGCTTCCTTTCAACCATGTTCATGTATGTGCATCATCGGAAAGTTTCACAGTTTTATGGCGTTATTTTTGTGATTTGTATATTAAAGTTACTTTGCTATTACTGTTACAGATATTGTGATCCTGCGTACAAATTCCCTCCACAAAATGACACCATAGAGTTTGCAGTATCTATCGCTGTCAAAGCAGTGATGTCCAACCCTAGAACTCTCATTGTGTGTGGTTCATATTCTATTGGAAAGGAAAGAATATTTCTGGGTAAGTTTCCATGTCATCACTTTTTCCATGTTTATTTATCCATTCATTGTTTTTATAGGCTCAGCTCTATTTGTATGCACATATGTAGGCATGGTAACACTCACAGATACCAAGGACACCACTCTGCGTTGAGTAGAAAAAAAACCCAATCATTAGCTTTTAAAAAAGCCAACAAAAGTTTTGAATTCATCAGTAACGTAAAAAATAACATTTTTTATCTAATTATCGATCCACTATGGAATACTTGTAATAATTTAAATTTAGCAGAATTACCGATCTGATTATACTTTTTCGGATATGACTTCGGTATAGATGATACACAGACATCGAAAATGTACACCTACTTTCCAGAAATTCGACTAATCTTATAATAAGAGTAGAATAAATATAAAAGTGTTGGTTGAAGTAAATCTTCAGATGTTGGTTTTCCAAAGTTAGACAACACTTAGACTTACACTTACAGAAATATGGTCATCATAGTCTTCTCTTAAAAAATATTATCTTCAACACCACGTTCTTATGATCGGTGATGTCATTTTTATTATTTTTACAAACTTTCAATGCATCAAACGCCATTAGACTATCTCATCTGCCTGTCTGGGAGTTACAATATATTTCCAATGGCTGGCACATGATGTCAACTTACGCGTCGTCCTTCGAGCGGCCGGTGGCAGTGTCACAGATCGCTCCGTCTGTAATCGCGGCCACTTTGATTTTGATGTGACACCTAGGTGCGTTTGAGGTTTTTTGTTACCTAATTTGTCGACCTCACAAAATTTCACAGTCCATGCTTTGAAGCAGTCTCAACATGGCAAACATGTCTCGCGTAAATTTCATCCTCGTCATTCCAATTAATTCGACCACTAAATTATTTCGGCAGTTTTAATTTCCTAATAAATCGACGATTTTGAAATCGTAATTATTTTTTTCTGGTCGAATTGATCGGGTTTTTACGGTAGACTGAAAAATCCAGTCAGGTATGTGTTGTTAGGGTTGCAGAGTACCCTATAGTGTACTATTGAATCTTTCAGTCTGTAGCAGAAATAGCTCTGAAATTTTGTACTCAAATTTTCTCTCGCTTTTGTAACAAATGCTAAAATATGCAACATGATTTGAAAATTGCGCTTTCAATACTATTTTATACTGACAGCTGTGGCCGAGGCATTAGATTGTAAAGTGTGCGTAACCAGGGAAAAGAAGACCATACTGGATTGCCTTGAAGACCAACACATCAAAAACCTGTTAACATTGAATGGTAATGATACCAACCTGCATGTCATAACGATGTCACAGCTCAATCCTAAGGTAAGGACTTTTCATTTTTGCAAAATGTGTGAATGAGTAAATAATAAATAAATAAATATATAAATAAATAAATAAGTAATAAATTAATAAACAAATAAATAAATAAAACATATTTACATATATGTTTATATGGAATCCAATTCTGCCTTTCTTACTCTGATATCATCATAGCAAGGTCATATAAGATAGGTTTCTCCAATTCTGTTCTGCCAGTTCACATCATTTTCTTATTCAGATAGTAAAAGCTATAACAACATGTTCTCATAAAATTGTCAGGTATTGCAATAAGCTGAGGAAAACCACCTTTTGGATTTCATTCCAATGTTTACCACTGGATGACAAAGTACAAATTAAGATTGAAAAGACCACTATTCACAGGAATAAAGCTAACTATAGCATTTATGTACCTCTCTCCTCAGAGCCTCTATGCTTACCTCAACAAGTTCAAGCACAAATATGACAGTGTGCTTGCCTTCAAACCGACTGGCTGGACCCACAGTGAGCGATGTTCAAGTTTGTCAGAGATAAAGCCCACCAAGAGTGGCGTGATAACAGTGTACGGTAAGGCATCCATACATGTGATACCTCAGTAAATTTTGGGCTAATGTGCAGCATCTTGGAAGCTATTATCCAATTGGTTGGCTGACTCTCACCGTTATCATTGAATTATACACAATAGACTCCCTAAGTTGCTGTGAATAGTGACAATCAACCAATGAGACAGCCAGCTGCACATCAGCAGTCAATTTTCTCATCAGGCATATTGTAGTCTAGGAAACAGAATAAGAAGACCCATTATAGAAAGCTTGAGAATGCTAAGTGAATCATTTGCATGTATCCATGGAAACAATTCAGATCTCAAGGTTTGTGAATCTCATGATTCACTTACCCTTTCATGTATTTGCATTTTATGTTCAGGGGTGCCCTACAGTGAACACAGTAGTTACTCGGAGTTGAAGCGTTTTGTTCAGTTTCTGAAGCCAGAGAAGATCCTGCCTACTGTCAACAATGGTAATGCACAGAGCAGGAAGAAGATGGAGGCGTTGTTTGCTGAGTGGATGCAACCTGAACGGAAACCACTGCAGGGCAGAGCAAGATCGTTTTTCAAATAAATACCATCTGTGTTTTTCATTTACATATCTTTCCTAAATCAAAGAACTTATGAACTCTGAGGATTTTGACAATCACAAAATGATTTGGTGCCTTTTCTGTATAAGATATCTTGTACATTAGACAGTGATATCTGGCCTTTTCCACATTTCTGTTTTACATTTGTCTGCTGTTATGTAATTGAAGTATCTATATCTATAGATCAGGTCTGCAAAAGACACTGAGTTGTACAGTCTCAAAAGCAGTGAAGAAAACAGTGCAGCATGGCCAAAAATTTGCTTCAGCAAAAGGGGTACAAGATTCTATATTTAGTTTACAGAGTCTGTTTATCACTGAGAAAAAGTTAGCTTTATATTTCCATTATAAACAATATGCATTAAGAACTCAGGTATCAACTTCCTTGTTGTGCAAAGAAAAATTTAGGAAAATTAATGTTTTTAAGAGTGGTTTTGTCATCTGATATTCCATGGATATTCTGAACCTCTTCCAATAACAGGGCATTTGTCAATGTTCATGAACAGGCTGTGTTGACAGTTCACTTGTTATCAGAAATACATACAGTGTATATATTGTTTATATCCATTTTTGAAATGATATTAATTATTGAAACATTTTTTCTTATTTCAAACTTACTTATTGAAATATTGCTTTTTGTCTCATTTTTTTGAACTGAAATGTACTTTCATGCAATTTCCCTCTTTAAACAAGTATTGAGTGTTACCCATTCCTTCATCAGGCAGAAAGCAGGCCTCAGTTTGTACAAGCTGCCAAACATTAAGAAATGATTGAAATGAAACTACTTTGTTACTCCATGTATATATTACATAGGTAAAATACCCACAATGCATCATATGCTAATGGTCACATGGCATACCATAAGCCCATGGAAAGAAAAATTCACATATGGCATGTCTAGGCAACTTTCAAGTTTCACTGTCAATATTTAGGAAGCTGAAACAGTTCTGAGAACTCAGAGGGCATTGGCTTGACATGTATTTTGTTGACATTTTGTTACAGTAATAGTAATAGATTAAATTCTTAATGTTTAGCAAGGTAAGAGTAGGCAAGTTGGCAGTAGAATTTAATTATTCTAGGTGTAGGAAAGCCATCTTTTAGTACAAAAGAATTTAAACCTGTGTTTTGCATGCAATATCTACCATCCTCTACAATCACTCCCTTTTGTCTCTGTGCAATGCTATTGATATCTCTATGGGGCATCAAATGTGAGAGCAGAGTCCATCCGGACTGTGGTGAAAGGTGATGCATGTGTGGATGGAAAGAATCTGGCAGGCAGAGATGCCGACAGTCTTGTGTCCATGTGACTTATGTAGCATTACTTGATGTATGGGTACAACACTGAACTACTCTATGTTACACAATCCTATTTAATTTCTACTAATCCATGTGATCATGTGATGAAATATTAGTGAAGGATGATTTCCGAGAATGTTGATTTACAACCCACTGGCATATTATTAGATTAGTAATTTATGATATTGAAATACTGTACAGTTACACAAACTGAAATAAAAGTAATGACTATATAATACAGATACAGAACTGTTTTGTCATAAAGTTTTAACTCAAATAATATGAACCTGTTCCTGGTTGCTTTTCTTTTTACACCTCGTACAATAAAAGTATCAATCTATTCCTTTTTCTGCATTTTGAATTGTATTGAAGAGCACTTATGCTTCTGTTATTATTGCCATGGATTTTCATGTTCTGCCCCTAATCACAGCCTAATTTTAACAATTAGCTTTTGATGGCTTCATATTCAACTTAGGGGCTGTGCACAATTAAAACAGCCGCACGTTAAATGAAACTAAGTGTGTTTGTCCTCAACCCCCCTCCCCCTCCCCTAAATGAAAGTTTGGAAGTGCAAAAATCCAACCAAGCCTCGTTCTGTATCTGCATCCAAGAATTGCAACCCAACAATGACGCAACCAATAGAATGAAATAAAACAGTGTATCCAGAATGATTGTTACGTTATTTTACTCGTGCACTGATTCACATGTATGTCAAAAGAATGCTGGTGTGGTGATGGTGCTGTACTGACCTTGTACACGCCAAACAATGTAGCTATATTTTGCGATACAGAAAAAGTGTAGTGAGATGTTGCGATAGGAAAACTTGAAGTGTGATTTTTGTGCGCGGTAATCGAAATACAGCCAAACCCCCTCCCCCTAAACACAGAAGTTACCTTTACCATTCTGTGCTTGAATTATCAACGGCCCCTCAGAGACCCATCTGTTCCCTGCCTGTGCAAATAGCACCCTCATACGATGGATTTTTGTGTCTACATTCACACAGAACTCTAAATTACCCCATACAACACTGAAGCAGTTTTTGTCGAGCAACCTTTCTTGGGTGGAGTTTCTGTCGATTTCCCAGCATTCCCTTTGCTGCACCAATGCAACTTGTGGACAACAGCAGGAAACAATTCCTAAAATCATGTGCAGATACTGTTTAGACATTCAGCCGTATGGGGTCAATGAAATGGTCATCCCAACATATATGCATCGGACTAACTTCATGAGAGGTATTCATGATAGTATTTTGACCAAAAATTTGGGTTGGCCAGGAAATCAATGATCTATTGATGACACTTCAGGTCCATGGTTTTTGCCATCAGGCCAAGCACCAGGTACATTCAAGGTATATCAGGTGGTACAAACCGAAATGGTTCTCAAAACAAGCTCACAATGTTTTATAAATGGAGGCCCTGTCTTAACGTCACTTTCAGGGGAGATGTGAAATGCTTTATTTGTATACATACTTGAAGATCAATCTTTGGAAAGGCATGAAAAATCGACTGGTCAACAGCGTGTTCATTTTTAGCCGGATGCCGGCCAAATTGACCGGCTACTTTCGTATATTGGCCGGCTACTTTTCAGCACTGTTTCGCTCTCTGGCCCGGAAATTCTGGTTTTGATAACAATAATTAGATTTTTTTGTACATGGTGGTCTTGCAAGCCGCAGATAATATTTCAGAAGTGCCGATGTGGCTATATGTGTCTAGCAATTTACGCGGTGAACTTGTTGCTATCACTGTAGTACCGCGATCAGCGAACGTGGTGTACTATACACTGGAATCGCCAGGTCAACCTGGCTCGCCCGATTACAGCCCGAATTATTCCGACGTTCACATCGGGTATAGCCGAAATTGGACTAACATACAATTACGTTATGCCCGCAAATAGCCGACCATTTCCGAATGAAGCCGATTTTTGTTTCGCTCAAACGCGGAAGAGAAAAGTCGACGCTTGAGAGCTTTGGTTTTCTGCGTAAGAGTAGGGCCTAGTCTGATGGGTTTGGTAGGTTTTTGATCAAATCTAAAGCGACCACAAGTTACTGAGTCTCATTTTTCATACTTTCGAAACGCCATGTCAATCTATATCCATGGTCGATCACGATGTCATATTCAACTCAGTCGATCGACATCGCGTTTTGTGGAGGGGCCGTGGTTGTGTGCATCCCGGAAGGAAAGTCGACGCTTGAAAACTTTGATTTTCTGACTTTGTCTGTTGGTTTTGGGAGGTTTAGATCAAATCTAAACAAACAAAAAATTACTTGGTCTCACTTTTCGTACTATTGAAACGCTACGTCGATCACAGTGTCAAATTTCAGGTCGACCGATATCGCGTTGTGTGGAGGGGCCGTGGTTGTGTGCATCCCGGAAGAGAAAGTCGACGCTTGAAAACTTTGATTTTCTGACTTTGTCTGTTGGTTTTGGGAGGTTTAGATCAAATCTAAACAAACAAAAATTACTTGGTCTCACTTTTCGTACTATTGAAACGCTACGTCGATCACAGTGTCAAATTTCAGGTCGACCGATATCGCGTTGTGTGTACTGTCACTGTGTACAATTGACTACCGGTACTTTGTACACACACGGCGTAGTACAGGCTGGCGTTCAGTGTCGTTAGTTTGAGGTTTTATCAAACATGAACACTGAAATTTAGCTCTCTTTTTCAATTATATTCAACATCAGCAAAAAAAAATCAATAATCAGCTCGCGGATTCGTTTTATTGTGAAATTAGTACAGTGAATTAAATCACTGAAAATTGTGTTCCTATAATTCATTGAATTGAATAAACTCTTTGATTTTACTGTATCGTCAATCACGTTTATTTAAATCAGTAAAACACTTTGTACGGCCAGGCTGGTCAGGATTCTAGCGGATCATTATCTGGATTGTGAAAACCCTAGGCCCCACGTTCTATGATGTATTTCAAAATGTTTGTTCAAGTCATGAGCTAAACATAATTCTACACAACAGTCTGGTGAAATTTTGCTGTTATCCTTGTCAACTGAATGCAGTTGACAGGCCTGAGTGATATCAAATTAATTTTTCTGACTTTTCTTTTAAACTTTATCCCTTGAAAACATGTTGTAATTGGCAATGATAATGATTATTCTGTATACTGAAATGGTCTTTAATACTGTACAAGAATGCATAAAATTACTCCAAAATGTCTTCAAAATTTAAAAAGTTCTTGCCCACCCCGTCCCTGAAACCCTCCCCCTTTGTGTGTGTTGAAATAACCTTTTATACACTGTATAAGAATGCATGAAATTGCTCAGAAATGTCTTCAAATTTAAATATAATCCTTAACACTCTCATGCTGAAATGGTCTTTCATACAATCAATAATGCATGAAATTACTCCAAAATGTCTTCAAATTTTAAAAATTTCTTGCACACAGGGAGGGGACCCCCTCCCTGAAACCCTCCCTCCTGTGTGTATGTTGGAATAGCCTTTTATACACTGTATAAGAATGCATGAAATCGCTCAGAACTGTCTCCCCCCCCCCCCCCCCCCCCCCGCCCGCCCAGGGAACCTGGTTGCACACAGAAGCTAACCGCCTACTTTTCTGAATTTCCGCCTACTTCAAAGTTTTTGAGAACCCTGCCGTCAAACTTCGAAGAAGTGCCAATTTGAGATTTATTTGTCTATCATCCACCAAACTCTCATAATAAATGACCATGGAAATGAACCTATGGTGTAAAGGGCTACTGAGAGTGATCCTTCTATTTGTGTGTACCAACATCATATTCAGGGTCCCAAATAGAGTTAGAATGTACAGAGAAGAATATTTTGACATGCTGAAACAATGTACTGGTGGTGTATTGATGTTTGTTTGTTTTTTTTAAATAAAGCAAACTTGAATGCAAAATATCTACTTAGCTGACCGTACAGTGTATAGTATTGAGGCCAAGTGAAAAATGCAAGCTTTTTTCCTGCAACTCAAAGAGATTGAATGATATGTGGATGTACAGTGGCAACAGTTTGTCATTGAGAAAAAAAATTACTGTGTATCTATACTATAATTTGTAAACACTTTTATTTATTAAAAGATGCGCAATTACAATGCAGAAAGCACCTTTTGCTAGGACAATGGATTTATGTGACATGCATGTCAAGAAGTCATTCAATGTGTTTACAAAGGGCAAAGTTGACTTTTAAGAAAATTTTACCCACTATTTGTTTCGCCTTGCCAAATAAACTCAAAATGAGCCAGATTTGCAATTGAATTTATCTCCATGGCGGCAACACAAACACATTGCCAACATATTTATGTGACAATACATCTGCGATGTATCTTTTATAAACTTCCATATCAATGGCACACATTCCAAACACACACTACATGAACTATGGGTATTGTTGAGCTTTTGAGTATGTGTTGAATTAACAGCCTGCTGAACTGCCCCCTCACATTAATTGGCATTGATTATGATATTTTGCTAAATTTACCAACTGGCAGAAGAAAAAAAACCCAAAACTTCTTTACATTATCAAGTACTCCAAGGTCTCTCAAAAGAAAAAGCACTGGATAGAAGTTTGTCATTTACAACTTAAAATAAATCTATACATAAACTTTTGTGAAAGATGTTGTCCTTTGGGGTAGATCTTCCATTTTTTCCATAGCTCAACTATGACTTGTACATAACCATTATCCACTCTAGCAAAAAACACAGAATATTTTACGAAAAGGGTGACAACATATTTCAGATTTGCCAAGACAGTACACACACTTTTAATATTTTGGTTCTTCAAACATGTTTGGCCAATCTTCCAGAACTCCATGTTTGTAGATGGCAGCCAGAGATCCAAGTCCAGCACACATACCAAATCCCATGGCATAGCTGTGAGCTGTCAAACAATAATAGTGTTTTCAAAGTTGTTTCAAGCATTTCTTTGTTTCTTTATTCTCTGGATAAAATGCACAAGACAAGTCTCAGCCATAAACAATAACTACTATAAGTCTAGAATCAAGGAATTTGACTGTCTTCAAATTGTAAATCTTTGTTGATTCAATTCAGATATTGAATCTATAAATTTCACTTTCTTGAACAACGTGTTTGCAAGGTCGATCACCAAACCCGGCCTCCAATTACTTTGCATAACCCACATCAATGAATAGAATATTGCTGACCACTCAGATAAACAACCTATTTATATTTTTGTATGCCGATAAAACTTACTTTTAACACCTAGAAGAGCTCCAGTGGTGCAACCACCAATGAAGTAGTTTAGTCTGCTGTCTTTACCCCTTGCTGCTGACACTGCACAGGTAGTGGCTCCAAACACAGCGCCAAGTGCCGCTGGATAAAAACATGTATGAAATATTTATAAATTTTGGAAATCATACAGGTATGATCATAATCATTTGTCTTGTCTGTCTTGAAGTGTTTACACTGGGGTGAGAAACCTAAGGGTGAACAGGTCTGAGTACTCTCACATTTAAAGTCCGGCTACGATTCAAATTCAGAGTGTGCGTTTTGAGAAACATGCACATACCTCTATGATTGATGCATTATTGACTTCAGTAACATTTCTGCTAATATCCTGTCCTACATGAGGTTCTGTGTACTGAGGTGAATTCATGTAAACTGACCAAGACGACTGACAATACTTAATGCTATACCATTATTGAAAGGCATTCTGATAATATACTGAGAGATTTTCCTAGATTTTCTATATTTCTTGAACACATAAATTGTATTTTCGAGACTTCGTCTGCCTGCACATTCCCAAAATGTTTGTAAACCCTTTTCCCATCATAATATGGTACTACGGTACTCATCGTTTCCTGAGACAAAGTTGGACTTCTACAGACATTCTTAAGGTTAATGAGTCATGACCCCCTAAAAATACAAATTATTACATGTCTCATATGTTACACTTCCCATGCTCCACACGATGCAATGGTTACTTGTTGATGATGTAGTGGCCCCATAGTCATCATTTGACTGAAAGTGACCTGAAACCATTTTAAACTTGACATCTTCCGCTTTTAACAATGATCAAATTACATATTTTACAAAGTAAATATGGTATTTGAAAATTACACAAAAAAAATGTGTTACACCGTATAACAGTGATAAAAGTATCTATTTCTTAATGGATTTTCATCAGTCATGGAAATATAACTTATGTAAGAGGCATATAATACAAAATTATTGCCCAAACAAGGGACTATGTACCATCGAGGAAGGAGACCATTTCCCTCCAGACTTTCGGCAAATGGTCTCCTGTCTCAATGTATACAGTACACACCAGTAGTCATACATACAGTATATAGTTCACAGTGTGGCTATAACATATAATATTATCATATAGTAGATGGGTTCAGAGGTCTTCAGATATGTGGATCCCACATATGGATATATTAGCTGAAAACTCTGGATTACTCACCCATTGTTAGTGTTATGTTGGTTCCTTGCACAAGTCCTTGGACTGCCGTCATTCTTCCGTATTTAAATAAAAATGCATACATACTGGATGTGAGGCCTGCAATGTAACAAAGCAAACACATGGTATATTAGATCTCACATGACATTGTCAAAACAGTCAATTTAAACCGTGTTGATTGCGGGAAGTTTATGACAAACTTCCTCATCCACTTTTCTCAAAGTTTACGAGTACAGCTATCGGACAAACAAGTCATCGTTGATGACACAGTCCCCACTTGTTAATGGGTACTTTGATAACAGGTCCTCAGAGAGAATAGAGTCCTCTTCATTAGGTCTGTGATAAAAATACTTTTGAATAAATTCACTTGATACATGTCTGAGTTATGGTTCCGGACATGAAAAAAACGTAACAAAATGGCCACATGGCGGCCATATTGGACCGTATCACAAAACAAATCAATGTGCATGTGTATGACATAGGTCAATGTCCTTGTACCAACTTTGAATAAAATCGGTTGAGATATGCCTGAGTTATGGCTCTGTACATGAAAAAATAGTAACAAAATGGCCGCACGGCGGCCATATTGGACCGTATCACAAAACAAATTGATGTGCATAGCTATGACATACATCAATGTCCTTGTACCAACTTTGAATAAAATCGGTTGAAACATGCCTGAGTAATGGCTCTATACATGAAAAAATCATAATAAAATGGCTGCCTGGCAGCCATATTGGATCGTATCACAAAACAAATCAACGTGCATCTGTATGACATAAGAAGTAATTCTTGTACCAAGTTTGAATGAAATCGCTCCATGCATCTCTGAGATATCTGCGTGAACGAACGGACGGATGGACGCACACACGGATGCAGGCACGGACGCACGGACATGACCAAACCTATAAGTCCCCCCGGAGTGTGTCCGTGGACACTAACAAATTGGGGCTACCTGCCCTGTTCCTCCGTAGATCCAAGTTTATCTCTAATGTAAATTAAGAGTGGACTTAAGATTTATCTGAAACAAGATGCATAAACATTGTATCTATGTGCTCACGACCTACAAACTAGATAACAGTGCTTGAAACGGTCCATCTGTAACTGTTAAACAATACACATTATGAGTCTGTCAATACGTTATATCCCTCTATCCATTAACTTCACACTAAAATCAAGGTTAGTGTGAAATACTGTCACAATATAAATGGTAGCAAATTCGCTGATTGCAAGTGACATCATTTTCTCTCTCGTTATTATGCAAAAATAAATATTTGTTTGCATTGTCCACATACATAACAAAAATAAAACCTCCTAGTGTTACAATGGCTACTTAAACTCACACTAATTTGTATGAATTTACGGCTCAGACAACAAGCTCCAACAACTGCTGCACATACAACAACGAAATTTGTCCAAATTTTAGGCAGCGTTGTCCAATCTCACCCATGTGCAGCTATATTTAGTGACAAACCTGAAATTGCGATCAACGCTTTTGTGCTGACTTGCTCAATCAACACCCTGACCAATATCTTATGTGGTTGATGATGCTGACATATGTAACTTGGTAGCTGCAAAATTGTAGCGCTACGGTGACGCGGTCGGTGATTTTTGGTTTTTGCGACTTCGCTCACCAGTGGCAGTAGCGCTACAATGCTGATGGCCCTGTAGAGGTCAAAATAAGCACATCCCACTGGATGAGGTGTGTTGATGTGAAATGCTACATATTTACTGCATTTGGTTGTACCGATTTATCACTACTGAAGACTAAACACTATACTACACTAACCTTGTCGTTTATGAGGTTTGAAATTTGTTCAAACACGTCGATCGCATTCAAGAAACATTGAACATGGGGTATCCATGTTTCTGGGAGCGGCCATTACCAGAAGTTGGTAATGGCGGCTCCCAGAAATGTTTTCGGAACACGATTGTAGAGCTACAATTTTGCAGCTAGTAATTTGGGAGTCTTTCCGCCGCAGACTTTTGGCCTCAGGTAAATCCTGTGAGCCACACGTTTCTATGATTAGCATCAGCCCATGACAGGTATGTATGTGTGCTCCTAAATAGTTGGGATCAGGCGTAGTATATGCAATCAATGGTCCCTATCAAAAGTGGCAATATTGCAGAACATCATGTTTGATATTTGCCACAGCCAGCACATTCAATTCCTTAGGGGTGGCACTCGACATTGGCATGATTGGTACTTTTGGAAGGATTTTATTCATCGTGTACCCGTGTGGAATTATCATAAACAATATTTTTTACGCCTGTCGGACAGAGCACACATTCATACAAACACATTTTAGTAGACAAATAATGTGTTGTCTGAAGATACTGACACACACAAGCAAATTACAAATTCACTGTACATTTCTACAAATTACAATCTGCAGAGCGCTGAATCTGTTTGCTGCAGTTCTGTAGCCAACCGCTTTTCCCGGCGATTTACCTTTGCCCACCACCCAATATCACAGGGGAAAGTTGTGAGCTACGGAACTGCATCAAAGTATCAGTATTTTAGTTTCACCCGGCCTCAGCGAATGCGTATGGTGTATTGGATAGGGAGAATGAACAATCCTTTCGTACCTATTACTGTTCCAACCTGTGTTGTGAGGGTAGTTTTCCCAAGGCAATCTTTGCCATCTGGTTCGTCAAAGTATCCCATGATGGCAAAATTTTTTGTTTTCAGTTTTCTTCAGTAGAAGCCCTGCACCTCTCGTTGCACGAAAGGTCACTTCTGGTAACAAAGGTCAAAGGTAAACAGACGCACAGACAGATCCCAGGGTGCACTTTAAGCTGAATCAGCTTTGTATCAATACACTTACTAATTTACATTTATATATTCCAACATTTCTCGCTTAAGGAAAAAAGCTACGCACAAAATTGTTCCAAGAGATACGATACTTGCTCATAAATATATCTAAAAAGTTAACTCGGTCCTTCTTGCGAAAAATATGTTAGAACATCAGCACTATTTTAACCGCATCACATTTAGGATACATATGATTCATGGCTGTTGCACGACACCTTGTTTAGGTTTTGTGTACTTCCTGAAAGTTCTGGTACCATTTTAAGGGCAAGTTCGTAGTAGGTAGCATACACAGGAAGGGTTCCTCGTTGAAGTCATTCTACAGTGTTTCTATTTAAAAGGTGCAAGATTAGCAATTATCTGCACAAGAAAACAATATTTTCATAGCAACGACATCAAGTCATTACCAAGGCGATACCACAATACAAAGCTGAACCGAAACTGAAAGAAAACTGGGAGAAATTGCCTTGCAAGTACGTCACTTTCAACAATCATCATGGACTGGAGAAAGGGGGCAGCGACTCTTACGTGCTGCATGGTGCTTCTTACTATCGGTGCACAGCTTGTTAACTCATGTAAGTATACTATTGTAAAAATTTTCATGAACAAAGAAGACGAAAAACATGACAAGTTAGTTTCACCATGGAGCTAGAAACGGATGGTTTCACAGTACAGGTGCACTGTACGTACGACCATACAGTACTGCATGCAGAGGCAATAGCCGTGAACCATGGTTTATGCATGGCGATATGGGAAAAGGGGGTTTATTTGAGCATGGACGTATGTCTTTGGTTAGAGTTATGCTTAGTTAATTACTATCGGTCATTTCAGTAGTTAACTACTTTACACTACGGTCCTTGCACTTCGGAAAATGACGTGTACCTTAGTAGTGAATAAAAGACAAGTATCATGTATTGTTTACATTGAAGATGAGTCGGTTACATGCAAATGTGATAGCCTCGAAATACCAATAGGGTGAAACACCTGATATGATGAAATCATCTTGTCAGGTTTAATCATGCAATATATATATATATATATATATATATATATATATATATATATATATATATATATATATATATATATATATATATATATATATATATATGGATGGAGATGGAGGGAGATGTTCTGTGCTGTTTCTGTAAAGACCGTATGAAAACAGCTATGCCCAACAAATATTCCCCAGATATCTGTAAAACTGTGCAAATCCCATTTGTACATCTTTATTTCTTCCACAGTTTATGGTTTCCTCTTCACAAAAATCTTCTGACTTAAATACATACAAATTACACAGTTGCATGATCATACAGTGTTTTTGCTAAGGTTGGGGAATATAGGTAAATGATTTGGGAACCCCGGTAACATTGCTGCTGTCTCCTAATCTGATTGCATTGATATACCGAGGGGAACCCCGGTAAAATGACTGGGGAACCCCGGTAACATTTACCTGGGTACCGGCCTTAACAAAAACACTGTTCATAAAATAACAATTGAATGTAAACTATTTGCATCTAGAAGTAACTGAACCATTGCTACAGTTCTCTGAAATTTGTAAAGTTGTAAAGTTTTGAGCAGAATTTTTAATCTTTACTGATAGTTGTATATATTGATAGTACTTTAGTTCAAGGTTTATTAACTGTATTTATAATTTCTTTTCATTTTAGGGGGTTCAAGTGACCAAGTACGTTTGGAAGATGTACAAGTTTTGACTTTATACAGTGGTAGAATGACAAGTGCCAGGAGGTCAAGTCCAATACCACAGGTAAATATTACAGCTCAACACACTAATGTAAAGTGATTTTGCTTTCTTTTACACAAGTCTCTTTCTATTTAATGAATGAACTGGCTAATTGGCTAGTGCCATGACCACTTCTTGACTTGACAACAGGTGTGTCTGTTGTGTCGAGTCCACTCTGTAACTTCTGACCACATTCTCCAACTTCTTTACTAAAATGCTAATATTGTAATTTATTGTTTGTGAGAAAAATGGTTGGTAGTGACTGTGATTAATGTTATCTTCATATGAAAACCAATAAAGTATATATTTTTCTCATTGCAAAAGTTCATTATCAATATTAAAGATGAAATCACTGATTGTATTATAATGTTTAAGAATACCAGTAGTGAGCAACTGCTGGAAATGATCTCAGAAACTGACTATACTTTCTGTGTTAATACTGAGTCGCAAATAACTTTACCTTTATTCTTTACGCATGTGATTTGTTTCATATAGACATATTTCCATTTCATTGTAGTAAATAATTGACCTCTTGCTGAAACTAGATAAATGAAATTAGACAATAAATGGATAGTACTGAATGAATATTAATAAAATAAAGTAACACTGATTTGATTTTCTTGGCAGTTGAAGTGTATTGGTGGTAATGCTGGCTGTCACAGTTTTGCTCCACAAGTTGTGCAGTGTTATAACAGAGGCTCTGATGGAGTTGATGTTCAGGTAAAACAGCCAAATATTGCCATGCAGTTCTTTTATTTTTTCCAATATACATCTGTTCCTTTACAAATATTAGAATCTTTACCATTCTCTTTTCATATTTAATTTTAAAAAAATCATATGACTTTGATCATTTTTGTTCAAATACCATTGGTCGTATGTTTTAGGATGACTCAAAATCATGGCAGACCAGATTAATTCTATTAAATAGATGAAAAAATAATTACATGTAACATATGTTGTAATTTATTTTGCTCTTATATAATTATCTCTGAGAAAACATACCCAACTTTATCCAGAATTTAATTTACCACATGCCATATGGTAATGTTTCCTGAATCAAAAAACTTGCCTTCTTGTATTTTTTTACATTTACATAAAAGGTTTTCATTCATAGCAAGTGTAAAATTACCTGGTAGTTACATTTATCAGAAAGTCCAATGTTCAATTACATATCTCAGAGTGATATTATACAACATATATGTTATATTATTAACAAATTTTTGAAAATTTCTTAGTGGTTTGCTGCGTTGGTGTTACAGCCTGCAGGATTTTAATGGTTTCAGTTTAACAGACTGTGTACATAAACAAATAGAAGGAAGAGTACTTTGAAAACAAAAAATAATCCATTAATTTCTGTCGTTCTTTCCATCAGTGGGAATGTAAAACAGACATGGACAATGCCTACAGATTTGGTAGAATAGAAGTCAGCTGTGAGGGATATGATTACCCGGATGATCCGTACATACTGAAGGGTTCTTGTGGAGTAAGTGTCAAACCAACTCGACACAAATATCATCAAGTTAAATATATCACTCCAGTATTCCTATATTAGTCCAGTTGTATTCCTGTCTGATTTTGTCAATCAGGAAATTCTCATTTTCCACATTCATTTGTCAATGAATTGTTGGTTTACATACTTAAGAGAAATAATACTAGGTTTCCAAAGTAGTGTTATATACAGATGTGTGTGTATCAACCCCTAGATTCAGCATGGACTTACTGTTCTAAATTCTACTGGCAGTAACGTGTGCCTCAAAGAATCACTGAAATTTCACCTGGTCTCCAACATGCAAATCTACTCAGTGGTTTTCTGCCACCATAACAGAATGAACATACAAATGACATATTCTCTAGCAAGGAGGCGATGCTAAATTGGTTTGAATTTTATTTAATTTGCTTGCTTCCCTTTAACTCTGTCACACTAACTTTGCACTGCAAAGATACTTTAATGAATTGAGCATAACATAAAAATGACCAGTAATTGATGTGAACTTGAAACAAGGCGGCAAAAAACCCTCAGAACAGTATTACTAAATTATTCAATGTTATTGCTGTTCCTTGTAGACATGCACACAAACACTATTATACCTAATGCACATGCCTGTTTCATGTTAACCATTGATATTGCATCAAGAGATACATCCCTCCTCGTAATCAAATGAAGTTTCCATTTGAATAACTTGTTTTATATAGCAATTATTTTAATTTTTTAATAAAATAGTTGGAGTATACGCTGGATCTGACCAAAGAGGGACATGGACAGCAGAACCAACATAATTACTATGGTAATAGTGGTAATCAGGGTGGACATTCATATTCCCATGGGTACGTATTCAATGTTTATCTTCACAACGTGTCAAAAATTCAAGTTATATGATTTTGAAATAAAAAAACACTCATTAATTTTCAAACTATGTTTGGGGTATGAACCAAGAACATACAGTACCAGCATCAAATAACTTGTAGCTTTTACTGCACAGTTGCGGTAACTGCTGGTGCAGCAACTTTTGGTAACACTCCTTTTGTTAGCTGTTGATTTTCTTTATCCTTGTTTGTGGCAACTGTGGCAAGTGAACAATGATTACCACAGTAGTTGCGTCAAGTACAACAAAAGAACGTGCGGTATTGCGGCAAGAGAAGAGGTGTTAATGACCCCAAGATGGTTGCAGCACAGACCTTTTGTCAAGGCTTACTTTTGCCCCGCCCTTTGAGTGTACAATCACGGTCACAGGTTTACACCATAGCAATCTAGGCAAAGGCGGGTACCTGGAAGCATTTCTTGCATTTTTTCTTTGCGCTGTTTTTAATTGTACGGAAATGTATATAACTATGGGGCTACCAAATCTGTTTTCTGAGTAAAAGTTGTTCTCTGTCTCTGATTATAATCAAATTCTGTTTCAATCATAGACAGTAGAGTGGGAAGGCATACACGTTGGCCAGTTTGAAGGAAAACATAAACCTTGTGGTTGACCGCAGTCACTATCGGTGACAGTGTACCTGCTAGGTTCAGCGTCATCCGTCATCTTGGATTTTAACTCTCGAAGAGTCCAGTGCAGTGGTACGAGGGACAAAGTCTCTTTAAATGTCTTCTTTTTTTATTATGAAGAGCCATTTTATTGCAAATAAAGGCCTGGTGTATCAGTAAATATGGATGAGAGCTGTTTATCATGTGTGATTTTAGCTCATATTTGGTTTTATATATAAATACCAAAAAGAGCTCATATGATGAGTCTGAGTGGCGTCTGTATGTCTGTATATTTGTGGGTATGTGCGGATGTATGTCCGTCACACACAAAGGCTCCCATACCGCCAAAGCTACCATCTCAGTATTTGGTGTACAGGTAGATGCAGGGGTTGAGATGTGATTTGTTCAAATGAACTTGTCAGTGTCAAAATGTGCATATGAGGTAAGAAAAAGCGAAATCCTGCAAATGTGCAGGAGTGCCATGGCCAGTGTCTGAAACAGGCTTGAGTCATTTCCTGTCATTGTTTATGAACTGTTACATATTAACAGACCAGATCAAACCATAGACAGTAGAGGGGGGAAGACTGTCTATGGTCCAACTGAGAGGGACTAACTGTTTCTGCTATACATGTTGCTAAAGTTGATCTCCAGTACCTAAAGTTTCAGACCTTATTTACTTTTGTCATTCTTTTTTTGCTGGTTTAAATATTTCTTGTTGTTTTTCTGGTTGTACTGTGCAGAAATCATTGTCATAACATCAGCGTAGAATTTTCCTGCACTGAACAGATAGAAACAATATGTATTGTTGATCTTTGGTACCCATACTGGTATATACCAATTCTGATCTTTGAGCGACACCGAATAATTGTGGTATTTTTTTATTGTTATGTCTTCCGTATAAAATGTATTGTAATCGAACATCCTACAGTGTGATCAAAATCAGTGTTCGATTGTTGTACTAGAGTATAAAATGTTTACCAAAGTTAAGCTGCTAGTTACTGCTCAACTTTTTTTTGGAAGATGTATTCTGGTAAAAGTGTCATGAAAAGTCATCCTCACTTGGCATTTTATGCACGTAAGAAACTTCGTTGAGCGTAATATTTTGTTTAAAATGGCAGCTAAATTGTTGGCGTTTTAATATTTGTGTAAACAGATTTTGGACATCCAATTCTCTGATCAAACTTTGATATACTGATTTAAGCATAGACACTAAGTTGGTGTTAAAATCGATGATTATTGTCTTAACAGTGTACTTGACCAAAAACTTCAGTACTGGGCAATCAAACTACATGTTTATTGCTGCATTATCAGCAGCAGCACTGCATCGGTAAATAGTGATACTCGGCTCACGTTAGCAGTGTTTGCAGTCAATTTGTTCACTACAAGTATGTGAAAACATTTCACATGCGCAAAAGCTGGGTGTATCTATCATCGTCATCTGAATGCGTAATGGCCACTTCCCCATGAAAATGATAAAACCAATATCCAAAATGTCGCAAATTAATGTTGTTGATATCCCAAAGAATGTTCAAGATAACAGGGACATTTTTGGCATATTCATATTCATACTGAGAATCAATTTGATTGAAAAAAATCGAAACTAATTACAATCACACATACACTGTCAGCAGGCTTACAGGTACTGTCAGTACATATCTCCCTTGTTCCATCAAAACGAAAGTCTGCAACCGATGGGGTTGTCCTTCCGTAGTGTAAGAGTTATCTTATTATCGGCCAGCTCGTCCCGACAGGACACCCCAGTCGATTACCTCGCATCGTGCTGTGAGTACTCGGGTTTACAACTGAAACATCGTTTTCAGGGCATGGCAGAAACTTGAATTATTAGAGTAATGCAGGCTAAAAAGATGGAAACGTGCATGTGTCTGCTTACACAACTACACAAACATCTAGCTTCATGGTACACTGCAACGGAACGCGCGACTTTTATATTATCAGTGAGTTTTTCAAGTTCATTCACACACTTATCTAGAATGCAGATTCAAAAGAGCAAGTTTGCGAATCTGTTACATGTAATTTCGAAAACCAGTGGAAATAAATGTTGTTCATGGCTTGCCTTTTCTTCTCTCTTTAAAATATACTCCATTATGTCAAAGCACACTGGGATATCGGATTACAAGAGTTCAGAAACGGTTACTGTGGAAAGTTATCTGTCAATAACCGCACGTTTTGCAGAAACAAACTACTAGAACTTGAAGAAGTGCCGAAACTGTAGCTATAGCAATTCTTCGCAATATGAGGTTGACTTCATGCAAGGCCAACATATACTCAGAAAATACTAGAACTGATCTTGTATTAATACACAGCGGAACTTCAATAATGATGTCGAAAGGTACATTTCTAGAAGTTTCCTAATGATAAAAATTGGTGTCATATGTCTCCGTGTTTATAGTGTCCATCCAAAACTTTTTAGCTTCAAATCGGTGTAATATTCTGACAATCGCCGGTTCATTTTTTTTTCCTTTTCAAAGGGATAGGGTAATAGAATAATCTTCAAAATCATTGTTTGAGTCTCATTCATTCAAAAATGTTACTCGTAATTCTTTCTTCAAATTTGGTAGCCAATTTGTCGTAGTTTGCGTAGTTTTGTTTTGATTTTTTGATTTGTTAAATAAATTAACCTTCCGGGCCAAGGGAAGTCTGTGCACTTTCGCACACGATTTCAAGGGAATAAACGTTTGTACATGTACCATTCAAGGCTATGCTAAATTTTTATGTGGAGGAATATCGCCCGATCGTAGTCAACATTGTGAGACATTGCAACCATTTTCAACATTAAAACAACACTGAGAACCTGTGGCCATGATGCTGAGACATAATCTATAACGACGTTGGAAGACAGTTCAGAATGGGCTGTGCTTTTTAGTCCCTGCGGATGCAGTCCGGCGGGGACTTATAGATTGGGTCCTGTCTGTCCATCCATCCGTCCGTCTGTTGGATAGATCGTGGGGTGATCGCCAGGCTTGGCCATGCAGCTATGCAGTAACTTAGCTGCCGAGAAAAGCCAGGTGACTGGGACCCAGTCTAACTTCCGGTGAAAAGCCTGGAAGTGAAGATACAGCTCGTAGCTTGACAAGCGTGAACAAGGGCTGATAATTTATGCAAAACTCAAGTTGACACTTTGAAGCTCACTGTGCGAAAACAAAAGCGAATTTTAAAATCCAAGACTTTTTTTGGCTCAGTATACCCAGCTCTCGGTTGCCGTTAACGGATCACCAAGGTTTATTGCACAAAGGTAAAAGTCGCCATTTATTCACTTTAAATTTCTAGAGTGAAATTGCCAAAATATCTAGTTCCAATAGTGACCAATAAGTCGCGATGGTATCGATACCGTATAAACTGCGCAACCTGTCCGATCGGGCATTTCCAAGCGCAAACATGAGTTACTGCCTATGCCACAGCGCACGTCTTCAAGCTGTAGACTACGATTCTTTCTAGGTTATGGGGACTTATATGACCGTACTACTATAGACCGTACTATAGAGAGGCGGCTTTGTCCGACCGGAAAACATGACGAGATACGACAGTTGTAAATATTACCCTGGCAGTATATTTCTATGTTATTAGAGCACCATCTCTCCACAGTTTGTTGAATGACGGTGACAAAAATTAGTACAAAGGATGAAAAATAGGAAAGTCATGTTGATGAGGTGTGCACTACACTGATGACCAGTTGTTTTTACAACATAGAATATGAAGTTCAAATTAGCATTCATGTTTGGTTCGTAGTACAGAGTCGCAATTCCTTCAGCTGTGGTTTTGATCATTCAGTTGCCGCACAAGTTTCAACATTTAGATAAACAGAATGTGATCACAGCAAGGTGTTACCGCACCATTTGAGTTGTCAGTGTGTTGCCGCACTGCTGTTGCCGTGTGTTTTGAGACGTTAATGAGTTTCCGCAAACGTGTTGCCGCGGTGTTTGTGGCAATAAAAACAATGGGTCGTAGGCACAAAACAACAGAAATCGCAGACTTTGCGGCAAAGAACAATGCTGCAGCACAGTTACAGCAAGGTTTGCTGTATGCCGTAAAATGCGGTTTTAAGTTATATGATGCTGGTACTGTAAAATGCACATAAGTGGAGATAATAATCATGTTGTTAACGGCATAATTTAAAGTTGAAAAATATGTAATTTATGGTGTGATAGATTTTATTCTTTACCTTATATGCTTTACTATCTAGGTGTATGGCTGTCTAGGAGATAGAATTTCATCATAATTTTCTTTCTTCTTGTTATCCTGCCAATCAGGAAACACTATACCAAGAAGTCATCATGGTTTGGTGATCTCATCATGTGGGTTGTCATTGGTGTCATATTCTATGCAATATACAAGAGCTGCACCAACACAAGCAAGGCAATGGTATCCTTTTGTAAACAAATAACTGGATAACAAATAGATTTGTGAATGTAATGATCTACAGGTATTCCTGCTGAACTGAGGCCGATCAAAACAGCAACTGACCACCAGATTTTAGCATCCCTAAAGATAATTGAACCAGGAGTTTATTGTGAAAAAACTGTTTTCTTAGGGGGCCCTTTCATAGCTTTGTGAAGCAACTGGACCCCTTAGGATTATGTTAATTTGAAACATTGTTCATAACGGACCCACCCTCTTCAGTCTTGCCCAAGATTGATCACCATGAGACCATGTACATTGGAAATATTTTTAGAAGGTATGCCTTTAATGAGGCAGACACTCCATTGTAAATTTTGTTGAAATATACTATAATATGGGCATAATTGTGAACAATGTCAACATTTCACAACTTTCTCAGGACTTGTGCAGAACTGTTCAAGATTCTCAATTTGATTATGATTGATGACAGGTATTCAGTGAGTACTTTCTTAGTAGAGTTAGATCATTCCCTTGTCCTTGTGATATTCCCTCCTTAATTCCATACTCACAGATCGGTATCCAGGTGATGGCTATCCTCCAGGTTCTGGATCTAGATGGGGAGGTGGGGGAGGAGGTGGTGGTAATCCCCCACCCCCAGGTTTTCGATCAGACTACATGCCAGATGGTAAGTGTCACGTGTCATTGCAGGGTCTTAAAAACCAAACAGCAACTTCATTACATTCCAGTGTTCCAACTACAGACAACTCTTCCAATAAGAGGTCCCACTAAAACATGCTTGATGAGACTGAAAAACGGAGTGTCCAGGATAATAATTCACTCATATCCATTATCAATGCTACAACATAGTGTGTTTCATGTGAAAAAATGGTGGAAAGATAGCAGTGATCATGTTAACCTTCCACATCCAAATATTATACAATGCAAGATCCGAGGTACATGAATATTCCACATTGATTAAGGGTCATTAGCATGGAATTTTACTACCGAAACAATGCTCATTAATGTAATCTGCATATTTGAATATCATTATACCTCGCATCTTGCACTAATATCCAAATATGATGGGTCATCATGTCAGTCATACATTGCATGTTTCACTCATAGATGTGTGGCATGTTATAACGGTCACATGCTAATCAAGGACTTGCAAAACTTTAAAATTGTATGATACACACACATTAGACACTTCCCATGGCAGGAAATGATACTGCATTCACATAGCAGAAAGTTACGGAATTTCCATGAGCTGCAAAACATTGCTTACGGTTCCCCAAGATGGCGTAGCTATTTTCTTTACCATGGAAGTGTGACATCTGATATAACACACAATTCCAGAAAATCACAGATTCTCTTATGCACTTTGATGTTCAATCAAATGTCGGAGACACAGTTATCATTAAGATGTATCTGTGATGTTTGTGTATGCAGGTAGCTGTTCATCAAATGCTGGCTACACAGGTACAGGGCCTGCAGCTGGCAATGCTGGAGGTGGTGGTTTCTGGACTGGTGCTGCTACAGGAGGACTTCTAGGTTACATGTTTGGAAACAGAAAGTAAGATTTACATTTTTTTATCCTGTAAATCATGCATCAAGAATATTCCATGGAAAGAGTATTTACATCATCATTTTTATGAAATTGTTTATCTAGAGGATTGCTCAAATTGCATGATTTGAAAACTGACTATTTATTAGAGTAACCTTGCATTTAAATATGTATCATTTTTACAATGTTATACATGAAGTCACATCTTCAAAAAATGCTAACTGAAGTATATTTTGTGTATGATACATGTACATACCCTAAAGCTACATGAGCAAAAGCTGTCAAAATTGATCTTTCTCATTCAACTCAAAATATGATTTTCTAGGAATACAAAATTTTTTAATTGAAACTTAGATTTTCTGATTGTCTTTATTTTGATTTGTAGCAACCGAGGTTATGGCACAGGGTATGGGTATGGTGGAGGATACAGAAGTGGCTACCCAAGAGCATATGATAGTTTTGGGACATTTACAGGGGGTGGAGGTCATAGGTCATCATCGTCCAGTACAGGAACAAGGACGGCATCTGGTATGTTTTATCAATTTCCGCTCTTCCATTACCATAGTTTCGTAAATTATGGAATGTTTATGAGAAGTACAATCACAAGATTGTATCCTTAACTCGTATATTACTGCAATCCGGCAATCCCGTCAATTGTGTCATCTACAGTCTTTCCAAGCATATATTTTAAATTAATTCATTCCAAGCATATATTTGAAATTAATTCATTCTTTGCTCTTGCAGGGTTTGGAGGAACAAGTCGACGATAGTAGCAGATTTGGTACAGTCAACTGGCAGTTCACCAAATCATGAAGAAACTAGTGCCATCACCATACTTTTATTTTAAAGTGCCATCCAAAAAAATTAAGAGAGATGCTGTGAAGCATGAAGTTTTATTGGGATTTAATTCCATTGTATTCCCGGTGTGAAAATATTCAGTAGATTAGGACATTTATCAAGGAAAATTATGACGGTTCTTTTAATTTCTCTGATAAACACTTGATTAAATAATGATTTTATGGTACAACTAAACTAATCCAAGAGGTAGCTGCAAAAGTGGCAATGGAAACTGTAAATATTGTATTTTACATTTTCCTGTCTGAAACTCAAAGAGCGACAGAGTTTTAGTATACAATAAAATTACTGGTTAATACGAAATGGAAAAGGAAAAGCATGGCAAAAATAGAATCTAGCTTTACAGGATTGTTCGGTTTTGTCTTTGATATCTGATCACATATTTTTGATTTTTCCTATGGCTATATGAAGTGATATCTTTGCCATTCACATCTTTCCCTTAAAACAGGTGGTGATTAATAGAATCTCACACCCCCAAGGACCTGGGATCAGATTTCTCACACGAGTATGAGAAATCTGATCCCAGGTCCTTGGTGTGTGAGATTCTATTTCTCACATGACCACAAAATGCGTTAAATTCACATTAGACACGTACAACATAAGCCAAAATCGTGACAACTCTGTCGTCTGCCACTGTACTCTGACCTGCTTACTTTGTAGTCTAGGTCCGTGTGTTACTCGTCGTGCCATTGGATAACATTTCGAGCGTGGAATGAAACATACTGTTTATTATCCAATCGGAGCTCGTGTAATATTTACTACCGAGTGTGGGACAATTTCTGAGAGTGGGGGATCGATTTTATCCATACCGCCGATCCCGCACTCCCAGCAACCATGAATGTGAGAAAATTATAATCACCCTATTTTGTGCTGGAGAAGTTTTGCCATGTTTTTCTCTATGTAGTCTAACGTGAGGACAAATAAGCCTTGGAGAAACATCCATGAGCTAGAAATTTCACTTTCATATTATTGATACACTCAATTAATGACAAATATAGTGCAATATTAAATGAACACTTAAAAATCTGTGTTTATTTGTATCTTAGGAACATAGAATTCCTCTGTTCAGTTATTTGCACAACCATACTTTGACAACAGTTAGCGACTCTATAATATGTGTGCATATTTGCATATGGTGTGGAAGTATTGATGTTGTACAACGCAATACCAAAGTAATCAAATGGCCAAAGCAACGGTTGCAATGAGTAGCAACCATTACTAAAGGAATTGTGATACACACAAAAATATGCAATATGTGTATTTGTTAAAAGCAACCATAAAGGAGTGCAATGTAAGGTGTACAGGCTTGGTTTTTCCAGTCACTGAGGCATCACAAAAATCATGGCATCATAGAAATATACAGAAGTATGGAAAGTTGAACAAAGTCAACAACTTTGCATTCACCCGTTACACCTGAGGGTTTTGTGGTACATGTGAATAGTTTTACCTGATTTGTTCAAACAGAATACAAGTTGCATGATCAGTAGAAAAAATTAGGAAACTGTTAAACTTTTAGACCCTGCACATATTGAATCCTTCATTATTGCTGCAATGCCTCACAAAATATTTAATTTGTAAACAAACATGCTCTAAATGTTCATATAGTAGTTTCCTCAATAATTACGTTGTTTGAAAACATTTAAAACTCTTGCAATAACAATCATATGCATTTACTACCGATACTTTTAGTAAAAGTTTTGAGCTAAATATTTCCGTTTGACATTTTAGTGATTCAATGTTCAGATCAAACAAACCTTAGTGAAATTTTTTTGGTACAGTGATGTTACAGTTATGACATTGCTGAATCTGTGAAATAGTGGCTATAGACGCACTTTAGTCCTCAGAACTTGTTGCCATGGTGACCATTGGTCACTGTGGACTTTTACCTTTGACATTACAGTTCTAGCGAATAATTCTCTTTCACCTTCGTGTCATAATTTCAAGATTCAAGCAAAATATTTTACAATTTGGTTTTAATATCTTAGGGAAAAAAAATCAGATGGTGAATATATTGTTACAGAAAATAGAACAAGCAAATCACTGACCACTGTAGGAGATAATGGCAAAAAGAAAGTTTCATAGTTTCTTGTACTCCATATGATTATACTTTAAAATTTTGTCTTTCAAGAGTTGTATATTTTTAATGTATAGTGTGTACTACTGTACATTTTTTGGTCTAAAATGATGACAACAAAACAAGATCCTAATCAGAGTCTGTTCAAATTATGTGAAGCTTTATATACTTATATCATGTCTTTAACAGCATCTTTCATGTACATACAAATAAAAAAATACAAAAAATACACTGTTGAATCTTATTTTGCAGTTCTCATACTTTGAAACCTTCAGTGAAAACTAATAGGGATATCAACCAACGTGATCACAAGTTTTAATATATTTAGATATATAACTAGTTTACATCTTGAAAATATTATTATGAGTGTGCTTTTACATAGTATTTCTTATTCCAGAAATAGAAGTATTTTCTATATTTCAAGGTTGAAAATTTTCTGAAATGTTTCTGAGCTTTTCCCAACGTTGTGATTTTTTTAAGAAATAAAAATACATCAACAATGATGCCAGATTATTCTGCATTAGTATTGCACAACACAAGCCATTACTTTGAACCAATAGTACTTAATGGTGGCAAATGCGAATTTGTCCCATTATTTTAAGTTCCATTTAAGTAAGGTACATATACCGATAAAAAAAATTAAGTTATATTGATCTCCTAAAGACTAAGTTCAATGCATGATAACAACAAAATATGTGATCAACTGCAATGCTTTTATCTGTGAACAGTTGGCCTAATAGTTCAATATGTTAAATTTGACCGAGCACATCAAATACTTCAGCTCATTTTTAGCTCACATGTTCACACACCAATGTGTGTGTCTGTCTGTTTGTCTGCGGTGCGATATCTCAAGAATGACTCATCAGATCCGAATTGATTCTTGTAAATAGGTTCTGTTTGAGAATGGCAAGAACTAATTAGTTATTTGTGGTTGTGGCTTGCACATATTTTATACTTATTTGCATAATGATTTTAGAAAAACATACACTGAAAATACATATACATGGAGAACGGCTGCCCAGAATTGATAAGGTTTGCTGCAAATGTTTATCACACTAGGATATAAGCTGTGAAAGATATAAAGAGGTGACATGAAAGTTGATGGCTAATTTGCATATTTAATGAACTTTTAATATTAGAGATATATATCTGAATAGATCCGATCAAAGCTGATACAACTTGCTATGTACATTGAAGTACTATCTTGAACAAATTGGTGATTCATAGCTTTAGCCAGATATGACCTGAAAATGCTGCTGTGTTCCAGTATATATTGCATTTATCTGTAAATTAAAACTTTTGCCACAAGTTTGGAACTTCATTGAAATTGATATGATCAACATCATGAAAAATATTCACCATAGATTAATTCCAAAAATCATTAAGCATACAGATGTGGAATTAGCTGAAATGAAAACACTAAATTTTTTTTACTGTTGTCATTATATTATCACTTTATATAGCAAGTGTAATTGCCTTTGGTCAAGTCCTTCAAGCTTTATATGCCAATCTGTGAAAGCTCATTAGGTATGCAAATTATAAATTAGCTAATGTGAAAATGCAAAGTGTCCTATACTTCTGTTTATAACTTTACATCAATTTACATAGCACTGTCATCAATTTTAGTCAAGTCCTCCAAGTTATCGCTTACCGGTATATTGAAAAGTTCATTAGATATACAAATTACCAATCAGCTGACATAGCAACTCTCATCAGCTTTGGTCAAGTGTTTCCAGTTTATATGCATAAGTTGAAATGTTCAATATAAGTGAATATTATCAAATACCTGACATGAAAATGCAAAATGTCTTTCACTAATACAATATCATTGTCTCATCCATAATAATTGTCTCATCAGTAATCCTTCCAGTTTTCTCTTCTCGATGATTAGAAAAAGAGGAGATCAATCCAAAAGCTTTGTCCCAATGCAGTGAGAATGGTGAACACTTTGCACTGACCAGAGGGACTGTGACCTTATTTGAGGTCAAAGCTGTCACAAAAGTTTACATTTGCGTGGTGCATTGTGGGTTGTAAAGATGGCGGACACCACAGCTGATCCGCTTCCGACGTGTGCGTTTTTCCTTGCCAGAAAGAATCGTTATTGCAAAGTGACGCTCATCCCGGGGAAGAAATACTGTGGACTTCACGCTCATCTCGACCCTAATACTGAGGTAAAGCAAACTGACGTCAAGCATTTCAACTTTGACTGTTGAATGCGACCAGTTTACAGTTGTAGGCATCGTGTAGTCCACGTGTGTGTGTTTACGTTGACCATAGTCGCTCGAGAGCTATTCAGCTCTGGGACTATTCGCCCCATAGACGAGTATACAGAAGCGAGAAATACCCCAAGTTGGGGTATTTCTCGCTTCTGTATACTCGTCTATGGGGCGAATAGTCCCAGAGCTGAATAGCTCTCGAGCGACTGTGGTTGACGGAATTGGTCTTGCAAGTTGACATTTTCCATTCTTGTCTGTAAGAATGTGAAAGAGACGGGGCTGACTTGCAGCAGTTTCGAAGGTGGTAGCTGGTTGGCCGATTCAAATTATATAATTTGCATATGTGCATAATTTACCTAGAAGCAGTAATGCATTGACGGTTGTGGGCTCTGTTCAATGTTGTCAATTAAACCACAGTAGTAAGAAATTGGAATAAGCTAAGTGTTCTTACTATTTGTGCGTCTATTTTTTTTTAATGTAAATTTGGTATGCTTGTTCTACACTTGGTTTTTTGTTGTTTTTTTTGAGGGATTATGTCGTTCACGACAGCTTGTTCATGCTTTAAACTTGTGTTCTTTTTCTGTTGATCATAGCTAGGCTTTTTCTGTGTTGAGCACTGTTGATTGTGTTGATCAGTGTTGATCACAGGCTTTTCTGTGTTGAGCACTGTGATCATAGCTAGGCCGTTTCTGTGTTGAGCACTGTTGATCATAACCTAGGCCTTTTCTGTGTTGAGCAGTGTTGATCATGTTGATCAGTGTTGATCAAAGGCTTTTCTGTGTTGAGCACTGTGATCGTGTTGATCACAGGCTTTTCTGTGTTGAGCACTGTTGATCGTATTGATCACAGGCTTTTCTGTGTTGAGCACTGTTGATCACAATTAGGCCTTTTCTGTGTTGAACAGTGTTGATCATGTTGATCAGTGTTGATCACAGGCTTTTCTGTGTTGAGCAGTGTTGATCATGTTGATCAGTGTTGATCACAGGCTTTTCTGTGTTGAGCACTGTTGATCACAATTAGGCTTTTTCTGTGTTGAGCAGTGTTGATCATGTTGATCAGTGTTGATCACAGGCTTTTCTGTGTTGAGCACTGTTGATCGTGTTGATCACAGGCTTTTCTGTGTTGAGCACTGTTGATCATAGCTATAGGCTTTTTTCTGTGTTGAGCAGTGTTGATCATGTTGATCAGTGTTGATCACAGGCTTTTCTGTGTTGAGCAGTGTTGATCATAGCTAGGCTTTTTCTGTGTTGAGCACTGTTGATCATGTTGATCAGTGTTGATCACAGGCTTTTCTGTGTTGAGCACTGTTGATCACAGCTAAGGCTTTTCTGTGTTGATCATGTTGATCAGTGTTGATCACAGGCTTTTCTGTGTTGAGCACTGTTGATCGTGTTGATCACAGGCTTTTCTGTGTTGAGCACTGTTGATCGTATTGATCACAGGCTTTTCTGTGTTGAGCACTGTTGATCACAATTAGGCTTTTTCTGTGTTGAGCAGTGTTGATCATGTTGATCAGTGTTGATCACAGGCTTTTCTGTGTTGAGCAGTGTTGATCATGTTGATCAGTGTTGATCACAGGCTTTTCTGTGTTGAGCACTGTTGATCACAATTAGGCTTTTTCTGTGTTGAGCAGTGTTGATCATGTTGATCAGTGTTGATCACAGGCTTTTCTGTGTTGAGCACTGTTGATCGTGTTGATCACAGGCTTTTCTGTGTTGAGCACTGTTGATCATAGCTATAGGCTTTTTTCTGTGTTGAGCAGTGTTGATCATGTTGATCAGTGTGGATCACAGGCTTTTCTGTGTTGAGCAGTGTTGATCATAGCTAGGCTTTTCTGTGTTGAGCAGTGTGATCATGTTGATCAGTGTTGATCACAGGCTTTTCTGTGTTGAGCAGTGTTGATCACAGCTAAGGCTTTTTCTGTGTTGATCATGTTGATCAGTGTTGATCACAGGCTTTTCTGTGTTGAGCAGTGTTGATCATAGCTAGGCTTTTTCTGTGTTGATCAGTGTTGATCATGTTGATCAGTGTTGATCACAGGCTTTTCTGTGTTGAGAGTGTTGATCACAGCTAGGCTTTTTCTGTGTTGATCATGTTGATCAGTGTTGATCACAGGCTTTTCTGTGTTGAGCAGTGTTGATCACAGGCTTTCTGTGTTGAGCACTGATTGTGATCACAGCTAGGCTTTTTCTGTGTTGAGCAGTGTTGATCATGTTGATCAGTGTTGATCACAGGCTTTTCTGTGTTGAGCACTGTTGATCATGTTGATCAGTGTTGATCACAGGCTTTTCTGTGTTGAGCACTGTTGATCATGTTGATCAGTGTTGATCACAGGCTTTTCTGTGTTGAGCACTGTTGATCACAATTAGGCTTTTTCTGTGTTGAGCAGTGTTGATCATGTTGATCAGTGTTGATCACAGGCTTTTCTGTGTTGAGCACTGTTGATCGTGTTGATCACAGGCTTTTCTGTGTTGAGCACTGTTGATCATAGCTAGGCTTTTTTCTGTGTTGAGCAGTGTTGATCATGTTGATCAGTGTTGATCACAGGCTTTTCTGTGTTGAGCAGTGTTGATCATAGCTAGGCTTTTTCTGTGTTGAGCAGTGTTGATCATGTTGATCAGTGTTGATCACAGGCTTTTCTGTGTTGAGCAGTGTTGATCACAGCTAGGCTTTTTCTGTGTTGATCATGTTGATCAGTGTTGATCACAGGCTTTTCTGTGTTGAGCAGTGTTGATCGTGTTGATCACAGGCTTTTCTGTGTTGAGCACTGTTGATCACAGCTAGGCTTTTTCTGTGTTGAGCAGTGTTGATCATGTTGATCAGTGTTGATCACAGGCTTTTCTGTGTTGAGCACTGTTGATCACAGTTAGGCTTATTCTGTGTTGAGCACTGTTAGGCTTTTTCTGTGTTGAGCAGTGTTGATCATGTTGATCAGTGTAGATCACAGGCTTTTCTGTGTTGAGCACTGTTGATCACAGCTAGGTTTTCAGGGCTTTTTCTGCTGTTTTGAGCACTGGAACTTTAGCATTAATTTTTCCCTGGCATATAGTCCTAATCTTCTCCAATATATTTTAAATCACCCCCATTAAGCCACATTACCTGCATTTACATTCATTTGTCTACTACTGGCGACGGATTCGTTGAATAAAGTTTTGGTATCTTCGCGGGATTTTGAAATCGGCCGTCAGTACGCCCAAATAATCACGTGATGCCGGTACAAACAAACCCACATGTGTACTGAACGCGTATGGAAACACACGTATGTCTGTGCGCGTTTGCGCACATGGCCTTGTTTGTACCGTGGTCGATTCGAATTCCGGGTTTGGCCTATGAATACAACGTCACGCAGCGATATTTTAAACGAGAACGGGAACTTGGCGTGTGACTTACAAATGGGCCGAGTGAACTTCTCGTGAACTCATATCACCATACAATGGACTCGATGGAAGACGTAAGTAATACATATGTATATATTTTTTTCAAAACAAGTGCACGTGTCTGGCAAATTCAACATGTACATGTTCGAATGCAGACTTTTCTCACTCATCAGGTATTTACTTTGACCGTCATTTCTATCGAGAAAACACATCCAGCAACTTTTAGCGAATTAGAAACCTTTGTAGGACGCCTGAAATAATATGCCGATCACAATTGCTGTGGGTCCTACTAAAAACTGCCCGGCAATGCCCGGCAATGCCTGGCACTGCCCGGCGACAAACAGGGCACTGCCCGGCACGAAATAAGCGCGTCAGTTATCACAAGAAATTTATATCTACATACCACAGACCACTAACTCTTATAAAAACCTAAAACACGATAGTTCAAGCCTCAAAAACGTCGATTTACTGGTCTTTAGTTACGGCGTTTGTAACCTTACGCTGGGCCAGCTAGCCCTCAGAATAATGAATTGTACATCGATAACATCAAAAGTGGAAAAAAAAACCCCGGGAATCTGGAACTGTCAAATGCAATATGCAAGCACTTGCTTTCGGACACCCCATCCAGCAAGACTTCAAAGTACAAGGCGAAGTTTCGTTTAAATTTCGATAGGCTACTACCCCTTCTCTCAGTAAATAGTTGGTTCTGTAAACAAGATTGCGTAGGGCCGGCCCAGCGTAGGGTTACGAACGCCGTAACTATAAACCAGTAAATCGACGTTTTCGAGGCTTGAACTATGGTTTTTTAGGATTTTAATAAGAGTTAGTGGTCTGTGGTATGTAGATATCGACTTCTTGTGATAGCTGATGCGCTTATTTCGTGCCGGGCAGTGCTCTGTTTGTCGCCGGGCAGTGCCGGGCATTGCCGGGCAGTTTTTAGTAGGACCGATCACCCAATTGCTGTGGTCTGAATCCAGGATTTGAGTTGTAAGAATCGCACAACACTCGCAGAATTGTGATTTTTCGATAAACGGCTATGATTTCTCGACGACATATGTGCAAAGTTTTCCGCTGCCGCCTGTGTTTGTAAGCTTATGCGTTGTTGCTTACGGCAAAGTAGTTACGTTGCAGTCGAGTCTACATGAACGTGAATACTTTCCCCGATACTTTCACATCAGCGATATCCAGCATTGTATTATTCGGGGCTACGACGAAAGGACGGATCTGTCTTATTGCAAAAACAAAAATCGCTTGCAGTGCAGTGCAAGCCTCACTTTACAGCCGTAGATTTTGGGCGCGACGTTACTCCATGGCCGGGCTGTCTGATGAGTGATGACCGGCTGCGGCCGGAAGTTCATGTTGACCACACGCGACACGGGCTGATCTTGTTTTCTCAGACTATATAATCATAGCCTATCCATCTTGCTATTTTCGAACCGATGACCGTGGAGGATAAAAGAATTTACATTCACGCTAAACAAACTGGATTTACAATGATCAAACTTGCATTTTTACCTTCACGGATTGAGTTGACCCTCAAAGAGTCCAAGCATTTGATCGTGGGTGCGTATCCCATGAGCGTTTTTCTCTGATCTCGGGCGCAGCGTAGCCCAACATGGAAAACATAACACGATTTCTATTATTTGAATATGACGTTATTTTTGATAGAATTTAAGAAAGATACGTTAGGAAAGAGGGAGAATCTGCAAGACAACGCTAGTTTGTTTGGACTGTAAAAGCCACAATGCAGAACCAGCAGTGAGCCACTACAGCTGTATATGCAGCGCACACAAAAAATGTTTGTGGCAGCACTATGGTCTTTGGCTAAATAGAAACCGACTGACAGATAAAATACTTTAGAAAATAGGAGTGCAGTCAATACAAGATGTGAATAAACTATAACACAAAGAAAGATAAACAATCATGCATAACTATAAACTTACATAAATAAGAAACCCTAGAAATAAAGGCCTATGCACATGGGAAGTCGATTAAAAATAAAAATGACAGCAATGAAATCATGAAAGTGAAGAGCAAACTATATGGACGCTGAAAATGGCATAGCAGAGTAATTGAAAGAAAGGAGTATCCAAGTTGATTCTAATGTAACGCTTTGAAATGCTCCGGCATACATATCATTTAGTGTTCAGATTTATTTTGCTTGTTTTTTTCACGGTGTATGTGTACATGTGTTTCTACATATTTCATTGTCTTGTTTTTGTACCCATTTTTCAGCCAAAGGTCCCTACGAATACAAATTTCATAATCTGACTGCTAGACCTTTCATAGTCTTCATAATGATTTGCTCTTGGGAGATGGATTGTATCTTTAGCATGGAATGTCTGTTTCATTGGTTTTGACATGTTTGCTCAACATTTTCACATAGACATCACCGCCACCTTCATCCGATGACAGCCAAGAGCACATCGATGTTTCAAGCACAGTTAGAGGCAGGGGCAGAGGCAGGGGTAGAGGCAGAGGCAGAGGTCGTGCAAGAGGAAGAGGTAGAGGAAGGGGCAGACACACTACCACAGAAGCCAGACCAACATCAAGTAATGAGGCCTTACTCAATATAGAACAGAGGAAGGTAACGTTACGGGTAAGCCATTTATCACATATGTGTGTGAATATTGCCTTTTTCTTTATCTTCAGACCCAAAGGGTCCACATTAGTGCTGGTACAGCTATTTTACTATCATGGTGTGTGCTCTTATGCTCAGTCACAATGATGTCTTTATAAACTTGGTGCACAGACATGCATGTAAAAAATTTGTCATTTTCTTTCAGGCCATGATAGAACAAATGAACGACACAGAAAAAAATGACCAACTGCTAAAGATTATTGAGAACCAACCAAGTCTTGTGTTTAACTTGGCAGTACCGCAACCACAACAACCTGGAGTGGGCGGATACCATCAGTCAGAATCATCTTCCAAACCAGATTGGTGTGTTTGCACATTATATAGGGAAATGCCCACACAACCAGAGAGAAAGTGCTGTGATAGACCTCATGAATTCTGTATGTCACAATCACTGGTGAGTAGTTACAGTTATGCTCAACGGAAAGTAGACGATGAGATTAAATGATACCTTACTCAATTACTAATTTACATCAGACACTTTATTTCTAAAACTACACTAGTACCTCACAATATTGCTTGCGAGCGGCAAGTTCTCAAAGACAAGAATAACAAATACCAGACCTAAATGATTCCTTAACATAACAGTCGCTTTGACTGCTTCTCTGCCGACATGAGTGCCTTATCTCTTTCCACTGGTTTATTGCCGTAATCTTATACCACGATACTAATTACACAGAGACAAAAAGACAACTCTAGTTCTTGCTGAAATGAACGTCCTCACCGGGGTAGACCGGCCGACATTGTTGAGACACTGCTCAGTAAGTGTCAAGTAGATTGGATTTTTCAATCTTTAAAATCATGACTTCTGCTTTTGCCAATTTTCATTTCTTGACACTAAAATGCCTTAAAACAGATTACCCCTAATTCTTTGTATGAAAATGCCTCGACCTAACCCCCCTAATTCTTTGTAAAACAGGTCCACACTTACGATTGATAACAATGGGTATTTTGCCAAACCATGGTGGTGAAATGTTACAATCAACTGCCACTCTGTAATTTGTGCTAGAGTGAAGATAAGTGTGGACAAAAACATTTGGATAAAACTGACTTAATTTGGCAATGTTATCACGCATGGGGGTCTCTAGCTATGTACCATATCGCCAACTTTACAATTACCTAAGCTACTGATGATTAATGTGAAATACTGTCTATGTGTCCACTGTTCTGTGTATCTCTTCTAGCAGTCAAACAGTGGTGCAACTATTCTCATGCATACTCTTCCAAGTACATTTGATTGGGATGTTTAACGTTTTGTGTTTATTATATCCAATCAAATGAGACTTTGTCTATCTGTTATTCAATGGCTCAAAATTGATGAGGGTCAATTACAGATTTGTATAATCCTCTACAAGATATACTCGCCAAACCAGAGAAACCACATAATTATTGTCTGTCTCAAGATATCTTTGCAAGAGCTTTTCAGACAAAACGTTTGATTCATGAATGATGAAGATGTTTCATTATTTGCCTTTTATATATCTCTTTGAGAGGCACATATGTTACTTCATACTTCAGCCAACTTACAGTTGTCTTTTTGTCGCTGTGTAATTAGTATCGTGGTATAAGATTACGGCAATAAACAGTGGAAAGAGATAAGGCACTCATGTCGGCAGAGAAGCAGGCAAGCGACTGTTATGTTTAAGGAATCATTTAGGTCTGGTATTTGTTATTCTTGTCTTTGAGAACTTGCCGCTCGCAAGCAATATTGTGAGGTACTAGTGTAGTTTTAGAAATAAAGTGTCTGATGTAAATTAGTAATTGAGTAAGGTATCATTTAATCTCATCGTCTACTTTCCGTTGAGCATAACTGTAACTTGTAAGCTTTGAAACTGTGCTACTCATGCTTCTGAAAACTGAAAGCAATCCAGCAAGTTAGTCCTGATTCACTGACTTTGGGATTATTATAAGCATCAACATGCAGTACAGGTAGCTGCACTGACTCTGTACTCAGTGAAGTCATCGTATTATTTAAGACAATGCACAAAATCTGCAAGAATCATCAGTCTGTAATTGATAATAATTTTGATAACAATTAACTTCCATGTGTCATGTTCACTCAAAGTTCCACAAAAGTTCCACATTAAAAGTCACCAAATCATGAAAATAACTAAACTCAAGTTAACACTGATTTATCATAGGATACATTGATCTAGACCAAACAGACGTAGGATCAATGGAATCAATTTTTTCCAAAACTCTAGATAACCTCTAACATTGTCTTTCTTTATCTTTAGGATTTGAGAATCTTCTGCTTAAACGAAGGGGTCCTGGCAATAGCTAGGGCTTACCGAAGGGATGTTTTGGCATTGAACGAGGATGCAGACCTGAATAAGTGTAACAGACATGCTGCGTATAGGCAGTTTATTCTGTGGCAGTATGGAAGATTGGGTGCTGGAGACAGAAGGGTCATTCCTAGTTGTTGTGTGTGGGCCATCTGTGATAAGTTCCCAGACAGATTTGGACAATACACAGGATTTAATCCTGGGAGATTGGCCTAAGTTTAATCGGTTGTTACATTTGATGTTATTCTGTCAGTGATTATGTTGTACAGTTAAACATGTTGACTTTTCTTTGATGTTTCGTTATAAAATGAATAAATCTGTTGAAAACAATAATTTGTGTTTGCTCCTATCCCAGTAACTGGTGCATAACTGGTGCATAAAATGTGAAATAGTTAAATAAATTCACTAGCCACCACTGTTACCTTGCAAAAACGGAACAATCTTTATTTATACCTGGCCTGGCTGTTTTGTTGTCACTGGTGACACTGCTTATTGAGAGGTAAATATCAGGGCATGTACAAGCCTGCGGGACGGAAGAGTTCTTCCTCCTGAGTGGTTCGATATGAAAACAACAACAACAACAAAACTTATACAGAACAACAATAAAACTTATACAGAAATCGTAAACTGCTTCAGGAAGAATAATGCTTACTAACTACCTCAACAAAGGAGTATACAGTGTAAGAATTTGATTCTCATTGACTGTACATAAAAGCGTTTTTAGCACAAACATCAAAAATCTCCTTATTGTAACCTCTGTTGTTTCTAGTCAAAGATATTACCGTTGCTTGTCTTGGTTATGCTATTGGTGGCCCTACTTAGAGTATATCAATTTACCCAAAAAAAAAAATTTGATTTGTGAGCTCTCACATTTGTTGCCCAAAGGCTTCTTCTGACCCTAACCTATAAAAGCACCTGATAAAACAACAAAATCAGCTGAAAATTGCCATTTGTATGCCAAATGTGTTTGGATTCCACAAATTTTGCACTTTTAAACAGCAATGTACGTTTCTTAATCTGACTGAGTCATGGGATATCTCCTTTACAGGGCTACAACCCTAGTTGTACACCAATAAACTGTATAATTTGTTGATCACATAGTACCTGAAGACTACAGAAAATTTATAATAATTTATAAATTATTAGGACTGTTAATTGCACAATATACCCATTATAAAGTACCTAACACTTTTCCTTGCTATATTTTGCTACAAAACTGTGGCAAGCTTTATGGTCTTTCAAAAGTTCATTCACATTGCTGCATTTATTGTCGACGTGAAACATACTCCTGGACAATGGAAGCTGTTGCCGGTGGGCTCAGAGGTGTAACGTGTGCTGATATTCTTCGTGGATCTGCGGGTTCTAAATCCTTCTTCTTCTGCATTCCCCCTGGTCAGCCTGTCGTTTCTCTATAATAAGCTTTTCAATGGAGCTACTTGTGGATATGTCTTGTTTACCTTCACTGGATAGGCACTCCACCTTCCACTTTTCTTGTTGTAATGCCTATGATAGCTGAATGAAGTAGAATGTAGTTCTCATCAGTCTCTCTGTGACCTTGGCTTAAAATGATAATACTAAAAGTTGTGTCAAGGACAGTGTGAGGAAAAATAATTGTCTATCAGTCATTCATGAGCACACAGACAATGCAATATTAAAAGTTTGGATAGTGTAACATTGACCTCTCAATCATGGTTGTGAAGTACAGCCCTACAAAAGTAACTTGCAATGATGCATTTTGATTTGCTGAAACAGGGTAGGGATGTGATCTTACTGCCAGCACCTCCCAGTACTAGTTTGACATTGCTAGATCAAATACACCCCAAAACTTCCATGAATGTAATGTGATACAAAAGTAGCACTGAGGTAAAAGTTCAACATTCTTGTTCCTGTTCTTTATTGGAATCCAATCAGCCTTTCTCCAGGGAAGTGGCTGTTTTTCGTGGAGCCATAAAAATATAATCTTTGGAAGAACATAAAATTAAATTCTGATAAACAAAGACTCTAAATTAAAAAAACAAACAAACAGTGATATGGCTATGAAAAACTCCCACATGAGTAGTAATAATAGTACTACTGTTCTGCAAAGTTGGCAAAGTAAATGTCGTGTTCTACTTACACAATTTCACCCTTTTTGTTTCTCATAATTTCCCTGCTGTGGTGAACATTGTGATCCACTGCTGCTAAACGATTACAGGCTCTGTATACTGGTGGCACATATGAAAACCTCTTTGCAGCATACACAAGTATACTCTGCTGGAATGTCTCTAACTCAGCAGTACTTCTGCAAAAATTGAAACCAACAAACTTTGCATTAGTCGAGCAAAAGGAATCAAAGATGGTGTGGGAACAGAATATGCTACTGTCAGCTTGAGGACTTAAAAGAGAGGTTCTCTATCAGCTTTATCTGTGAGCAAATTAACTAACTAGATGCACAAATTCCTATGAAAACAAGGGACTAAAATCACATGGACAGTCAGTGTCAACAACATCTTATGCGAGAACCAGGGACTGAAGACTTCCTGTTTAGAGTTACATGTGCAGGTACCGCGGCAAATTTCCATCATTTACCATCAGTGTGTTACTTGTAATTTAACATAAACCTGCTAACTTACCTACAATTTACGAAGTAGGGAATTTGATTTGTAAATCTCTTGTCCATGACAATTTTCACCAGTGCTACATGAGCTGGACTAACCTTTTCTAGCCATTCCTTGTCACTGTCTGCAGATTCTGTTAGAGGTCCATGGTTACAAGAATTAGTTCCCTGGCCATATGATAAGACCCATTCGTGTTCATTTGTAACATGATGAATCACACCACACCAAAGTCCCTGTGATGGAAGCATAATAAATACTTCAGTTATCATACATTTTAACATTCCTCATAATGAAAAATACCACACTAGTAGTTTCTATAGACAGTCTCTATAAGCTAAATGAAATCATAAAATGTCATGAGTCTAGAGAGTGAGATGTACACTTAACATAAATTATGAGACAAACAAGTAATCGCTGATGACACAGTCCCTACTTGTAAATGGGTACTTTAATTGCAATTCCTCAGAGAGGATAGAGTCCTCTTCATTAATTAGGTCTGCAATAAAAATACTGCGATACAGATGGAGCTCAATGGCCAAGAATGAGTTCTATGGTGGTGACAACATAAAACCAATGTAGGCCGCCATCCTAATTACAAAAGGTCATTAAATGAGTCAATTAGTAATTAATTGACTGGATGACATTGCCAAATATTATTGCATCCTATCGTAACACTGACAGATTATCACCGGTACTATATTTTATAACGTTTGATGCAGTATTTACAACATTACGAGATCAACATCTGTACCAAGTTTCATCAAATTTGACACAGTATTTGTAGATATATCACTCAAATTAGGAAAGTTCATTACATATGCAATTACAAATTAATTAAAATGACACTGATAAATGTCTTTTTCACTGTTAAAGTAATGTGAGCTTAATATCTGTACCAAGTTTCATGAAATTTGATGCAGTATTTCTTGATATATCAGCCTAATTACGAAACTTCAGTAATTGACATGATACTGCTACATGCCGTGAAACAAATTGATGTGCATATGTATGAAATAGGTCAATGTCCTTGTACCAACTTTGAATGATACTGGTGGAAATATGTCTGAGTTATGGCTCCATACATGAAAAAATCGTAACAAAATGGCCTATGGCAGCCATATTGGATCTTATAACAAAACAAATCAACGTGCATATGTATGACATATAAAGTAATCCTTGAACCAAGTTTGAATTAAATAGCTCCAGGCATCTTCGAGATATCTGCGTGAATGGACGCACGCACGCATGCACACATGCATGCACGGATATTGTCAAAAACCTATAAGTCCCCACGGACACTGTCCTGGGGAATAATAAGATTGAAAATGTGTACGGCAACACTCCTCCCTCACTCTGTTTCTTTGGCCAAATAACGTCCATACGAGTGGACTGCTAAGTGTGATTTCCATCAACAGAAATAATTGAACGTTTTGTATTTCAAAAGGCATTCATACACTCTTACCAGGAACTCTTCATAAGTTGAAGCTTTTTGGCAGCAATACCAAAAATGATTCCTGATATGCCTGCTCCATTTCTGAAGGGCTTTACAGTTCTTCTGCTGACCAGCCTTGAAAGCAGATAAAAGAAAAACTTGACTCAATCCTCATAAAAGATAACACTTTACTGACAGCAATTTAAAATATCAGTACATGTATATTAAAATGTAGGTGTCAGGGAAAAAATTATTTGTATGTGAAATGGGCTTTATGGTGGCATAAATAACTATGCATTATTGCATGTATAGCAGCAGCTCACACTACAGAGGACAGCTAATTCAAACCAAGTGATGCATCATTCTTGATGAAAAATGACAAAACATATACCTATGATTTAACATTGCAACAGCAACAAACCTTCGTTATTTTTTTCCCAAGGTTCTTGGCAGCATGCCATATATCAAATGAATGTGTGATACCAAGGTATGTGGTCTCTACACAAAAAGAGATACAGGAAGGATTAACTGCCAATAAGGTGGTGCTCAGTGTTTCATTTACAGCATAGGTTCATGCATTGCAGGATTAGCTATGTAGTAACCCATGACTTGCCTTTACATACTTAATAGACAAGTTATTGTAAATGACATAGTCACCCTTTTCATTAATTTCAAAAGCATCATCAGAAGTCGTCATGGTGACAGCAATCATGATGAAGTGAATTTGGGAAAATGGCTGGGAAAGTATGTGCACTGCTGATGTTCCAAGTACTAGTGGAATAAATGTAGCTAAATTTGTGTAATGGTTGGCTATATGAAAAAGTACAACAAAGAGGTAGGAATTGAGTGATATGATGTCCTAGTGATGGTTTACGATAAAGACAGATGAACAAACCTTTAAGTCCCCCATCTTGGCTATGACTGCAACAACATATGATCAATATCAACTGAATTATTTCATGTTGTCATGTTCTTGTTATCAAGAACACAGTTCATTTCATGAAAGCTGTTACATGCTCTTTTTAATTCTGACTACCGGTAGTTAATTTTACAGTTAAATATTAGTATGATGAAACAACTTTAAAAAAGCAGGTTGATTTGCTGTTGTTTATATGGTAGTTAAAAAGAGAAATATTTATCAAACTTACTCATCAGGTATGCAATTTGAGTGTGGGCATCTGTTACTGCTTCTTTTATCTGCAGTCCCTTATCACGGAGCTGGTTTAACCCTTCTTGAAATGCTGCTCTTTCCATGATGGTTGATTTTTGTCAGTTTGACGTTTTTTTATGGTTACAATCTCCAAAATGTCTTTGGATTCGTTTTCCATGATAGTGTATGTACAGTACTGTGCACAGTATCCAGGAGAGTCCATTCTTCCATCACCTTGTGATATCGTAAAATAAGCAGATATACCACAATTACACTGAGCGTAAAATTCTACTACTTTAAGAGCAATGAATACATATTCATATAAGCAAATTTCTCAATAATTTGTGGTAATCAAATCTCAGTCAATGTGCATTGTCATAAGGATTGCGCCATGTCTATTCAATGCACAAATTTTTCTTAAATGACATAGAATGCATGCTGGACGAAGACAAATGTGTATAGTACGGTACTCTGTCCTACAGGAACAGTCACTACAGTAACGTTACTCCCAAGAATAACAATCTCCTTATCTTGATACTTGGTAAGTATTTCCTGTTGATGTGAAAGCCAATATTCATCCACACATGGAACTAGATAGTGCCGCTGTATTTTGAAGAATGTACTACTACTGACTATCTTCAACCTTAACATCTTGGCAAATAAAGCAATTTGCTGTAATTGTTTCCGGACATCAGTATGGAGGCCGATGTAAGCAGGTCTCCACTGTGAAGCCGTCGTTTGAGAAGGGGCTGTGAGCACCACTTGTATTCTACATGACCAGAAGGGCATACCTACAATAAAGTATCAAGATAAGTTTAACATTAACTCTGTTTGTAACTACAGATTTGTATAATAATACTATGTACTCTGGACATATGAACATAATGATCAAACTCAGAATCTTGTACAGGATTTAACAAGATATTCACACAGCAACCCCTTAGATCACAGAACAGGCCCTGATCTATCTTTGATATAGGGAATGGCCTGTGTTTTTCGTTGGATTTACAGCTGCTTTCACAGGCATGCAACATACATATTGAACGTTCACGTATGCAGTTCTGTAGTCTCTGTCCAGCTATTTCTGTGATCACATTGATGAAATTTGTGTCTGTATTGATAACAGACATGGAGAAGTGTTGAACCTACAGGTTTGTTACAGTTATGTAAATTCACAAGATGTTTAAAACTGTTAGGATGTGAACGGCTGATACTTCACCTATGTATAATATGGCTGTAACAACATGAATTCACAGTAATTATGACTTAGTCAAAATTCTTTACATAACAGCAGTGAACACTGTATACGTCAATCTTCCTAGCGTGATGAGAGCCATGCTGTCATGAGGACATTAAGTCTGTAGTATGTTATGTATGTCATTGCACGTCACCTTGTACCCAGTTTAAAGTAGAACATTATGAAAGGCCAGAGACATGAAGTGTCACTGACTGAATCAAAGTATTACATTAGGGTCAAAGACAATGTACATACCCATGATAGATCTATACAGTGCTGACCCTACTGTATTTGTTGAAATGGTCAGCATTCCTTTACAGTCTGAGTTGCTGCATGTTGACTTGAGTTCAGTTTTGGCCAACAAAAGTAACTGGCCTAGACTTATCAAATAGAAGTCTGTTAACATCTGCCTCACTTCTCACTCTTGTTACACCCGATTCTCCTTGTTCCTGTATATTGGGAGAGGTGTCTTCATCACTTCTGTCATCAAACTCTGAATGGTCAGATGGAAAGTCTTCCATGTCAATTCCATGGGACCTGTGTGAAGTATCAATATACATGCTAATTTCAAATTTCAAATTATGATAAGAGTTGTTTAGCACGATGTATTTACTAATGTGTTGCTAATGATGGATAAGTAGTCTGTTTGCGATAAAATTAAGCCCTGCATTGAAAACATTACTCAGAATTTCAATTGTGTAAAAGTACCACAATAGAAAATTAAATTTTTCCAGGATTTATTGCAGGGAAGTGTTGTCACTACTCAAATCAACATATTGTATCAGCACATGTAGACATATCAATTTGACATGATTTCTTGTGGTAAACTTCATCTTTGTAATAGTGTTTGAAAATTCAATGAATTTTAAGGATTTTGAACCTTATGAACATTACATGCATGAACTTCAGACTATAGCAAAGATATGCAAACACAAATGCATGTATATCATAGTGTCCCAACAGCAGTTATGGCAGACCAGTGTCATGGTTATGTTACACACCATGTGCCCTCTTTGTACAGGACCAATTTGTAGCCAGCTACGTACACCTGACAAAACCCTTGTACAATAAATTGTTTTACTTACTGTATAGTTACATTGAAGCTTGGTTCATAATCCGGATCTCCATCATAGTATGACAGATCAATATGATCATAATCATCGGTTGGATCAATTGTCTCATCTATACTCACACTGGAGGTGAAACACATAATGTCATGATTATCACAAGGCAAATTGTGCAACTATTAAAATAGTCAGTACATATATCACGAAATATATATCTCTTCCAAAGTGTTGAACAATATTAAAGTAATCAACAATATTGATAAAGCTTATATTAGTGATATGCCGGTCTGTTGTCATACTACTTATTGTCTTTTCTTTAAAATACTAAAAGGACTTACTCAAATGGGTCCACAAAAGATTCTGATATGGTACTCTTTTTTCCTCTTCCCATTCTGCCACTAGCACTGCAATGTGGAAGTTAAATAGTTACATTCGTCATTAGGATGTCACAAAAGATTACATATTGTTGTAGAAGTTATTTAGTGTGTTCTAGAAATTATGGAGAGTGACACTAAAATAAATTGAGCTTATGTACCTTGTTGTTGGTTCTGTTTCTGTTTGGGGTTCCTTGTCTTGCATTTCCTCCACTCCTGACATCAACATGTCACTGGATTAAAAACATGAAAAGACATTGTAAGCATACCCAAGCACAGGAAATAATTCATACATAATTATCTAACTTGGCATAGGTAACTTTGAACAAACAGAAAACATTTACAATGGAAAAGATTTTTGACTTTCACGGAAATTTTGTGACTTTCAGAGAAATTTAAATACACATGCACATGAGCAGACACCAATTTGAGTAAAAGATACTTTTGATCTGTCCAACAGTATATCAAGATCTTAGCCATCTCTTTCAGTTAACTACTTTTCTTTGTTAGTAATATTTAAACTACAGCTGCAGGATACAGTGGTCTAACGTGATTTCTATCCTATTGCTTGGAGTTCTGTTTCCTTCACAAACATGTACACCAGGGCCATGAGAAGTTCATTACACAATGTTTATCTTACCCTTGATCTGTGGATACAATGGAAGACATCTCTTCAGACATCTCAGACATTTTAAATGTACTTGCAGTCAGTTGCTGACCTGCTGGCGTTGATGATGTGGGCTGTTTTGGCACATTTTTTCTTCTGAAATAGAAATAAATGGAATCAAGTTATTATGTAAAAGCCACTGAGACCAGATCATTACTACGTTGTCAGTTCTAGTACCTCCGCTGTCAACAGCATACACTGTCTACTTTGTTGATCATACAGCTGCACAGATTTCTCATAAACAAATAACACTTCTTTGTTTGGAAAGTTTGAACATTGTACAGCTACCATAATGACTGAACAAACAACTAATCTTGTTTGTTGTTATTTAATCTTTCCATTAAAGTAAAATGTCTACCAGTTACATTTAACAATTACACAAAGAAGTGAAATGATATCTTACCCATGACCAGATGAAACTGATGATGTACTAGACAACTCATATAGTTGCTCAATTATATGAGGTGATGCTGAATGCCTAATTGTCCTAGAGGAAGAAGGCTCATTTACAGGTGGTAATGCTTGTTCCGGCAACACTTCATGACTCCTGGTCCTATGATAACTGAAGTAATTTATGAAAAAAGGGAAACCAAAATATGTTACAAATGCCTTATAAAATGTACATGTTATTTTAGCGATCAATCAGCCGCCCCTTCCCATAATGTTCTTTTTTTAAAAAAAAAGGTAAGAAATTTCAAATGCGCTATGAATTGCTATGTTGTAAGTTTGATCGAATTCTTGTTGACAAAAAATTAATGAAGCTGTATAACATACTGAAAGCTTTTGGTTAGATTTGGAGACACTGTTTTACATTTAAATAACGCTATCTCTGTACTATTGGTCATGGAACTTGGACCCATGACGTTTAGACAGTTGTTTCCGATATTTCAATGATTTTTCACCAAATTATTTAAAATGCTAAGTATTCTTCTCTAACCTTTTATCTTGTCCCGTGGGGGGTTTTTGCCGACTCTTTTAACCACAGCGGTCAAATTTTTAGCGAGCATAACCTTAGTTTGCCTTCGGACCTGCACTGTAGCATGATTACTGTAGCCTCTGCATGGAAGGGCTGTGTTACCAGCGTTACAGTATACCGTATACGGTGGTAACAACAGTACTAACACACAGCCCCGCCACGCAGAGCTACATGGATCATGGGTGTCTATTTTTTACATCCATGCATGCATGGATACAGCCGTGACTAAACCACATGATAGATACAGTACATACGAATTACACAATTCGGGAAAAAACAAGTCATCGTTGATGACACAGTCCCCGCTTGTCCATTTTGTTATAATCTTTGGTGTCTAGGTAGCTGTGGTCTAGGTCGCTGTGGAATGACATTGATGCAACGGGTGCATCAGGCCTGTGACTTGCATAATAAAGTAATCTGAGGAACGTTCAATAAATGACTCATCTCTGCCGGTAATGACCGCTGAAGGAACTTTTGATTACATCACACATAACGATGCCCTCATGCCTCTAGTGTCATGACGGCACATACTATACACATGGTTTGGTGGAATTTCGAAATGCTATGGGATTGGGTATGTTGTTGTAATCAGCCATCAGCCATTTCGGATCATATAATGAAACAATTTAATGTGCACAAGAATGCAGCCATAGTATTTTATCTTCGTATCACGTTTGAACAAAATCAGTCCATTGAGGGACAGTGACCTACGTTTATGTTTCAAAGACATAAAAAAATCACACCAAAATTGAAATCAAATGGCTGTCTATTGACCATATGGATCATAGCACAAAATTAGTAGACATGCATATGTATGCCATAGTACTTTATCTTTGTACCAAGTCTCAACAACATTGGTTAAGGATATTTGTATATGATTAAGCCTCAAAGACATGAAAAAATCCAAAAAAGACCATTGGGCAGAGATATTGGAAAAAAATTTACAATCTGGCAGCCATATTGGAACATGTCACGAAGTAAATTGACATGTATGCCATAGTGCTTGATCTTTGTGCCAAGTTTGGACAAAATGGGTGTAATGACCTTTGAATTATGCTTCAAAGACATGCAAAATTCCAACAAAATGGCAGTTCTGCAGCATTATTGGATCCTATCGCAAAGTTAATTGATACATGCATATGCATGCCATAGTATGTGCTTTGCCTTTATGCCAAGTTTGAACAAAATCGGTTCAAGGATGTTTGAGTTACGGTTCAAAGACATGAAAAAATCGCAAAAAAATGGCCACCTGTCAGCCATATTGGATCATTTCACAAAATAAATTGGTGTTCACTGTTTTGCTTTTGTGCCAAATTAGAACAGAATCGGTTCAAGAATGTCTGAGTTATGGTCCATAGACATGAAAAATCGCAACAAAATGGCCGCCTCACGCCCATATTGGATCGTATCGCAATATAATTTGACATTGATGTGTAGGCCATAGTGTTATGCCTTTGTGCCAAGTTTGAACAGAATCAGTTCGAGGATGTTTGAGTTATGGTTCAAAGACACGAAAAATCGCAAACAAAATGGCCGCCTCGTGGCCATATTGGATCGTATCGCAAACTAATTTGACATGCACATGTAGGCCATAATGTTATGCCTTTGTGCCAAGTTTGAACAGAATCTGTTCAAGGATGTCTGAGTTATGGTCCAAAGACATGAAAAATCGCAACAAAATGGCCGCCTCGCGCCCATATTGGATTATATCGCAAAATTATTTGACATGGATATGAAAGCCATAGTGTTATGCCTTTGTGCCAAGTTTGAACATAATCTGCTCAAGGATGTCTGAGTTATGGTCCAAAGACATGAAAAATCGCAACAAAATGGCCGCCTCGCGGCAAATTCGATCGTATCACAAAATAAATCGACGTGCATCTGTAGGTCATAGTGCTATGCCTTTGTGCCAAGTTTGAACGAAATTGGTTCAGCAGTGTCTGAGAAACTGTTGATGACGGACGGACGGACGGACGGACGGACGCACAGACGGGACCCAATCTATAAGTCCCCGCCGGACTTCGTCCGCGGGGACTAAAAAATCGTTTGTTTGGCACACGTTTATTGTCGGCCTGCTGTGTAGACGTGGTTGGCAAATGTGTATATTCTTTGCAAACACGGTTCAGTAGTACATGGTAGCCCAATCGGAAACAAAGCAGTGCCAAAACGTCTTGGGTCCCGGTGACGAAGCGTTTGGGACCGAAATATACTGGGCAGGAATGGTTGGCTTAGAAACCATGAAAATGTTCAGACTACGAAGAACGATGTGTCCCCGAGGCACAAATTATGTGAACTTAATATTAACGCTAGACGCGTCGGGCCGCACTCTCACACTGTCTCATTACCCTTACCTGTCGATCAATTCAGCCGCCAATCGGGATTAGAAAGGCCCAGTTCATCCTTTAAATCCTGCCATCTTGTGATCTGGTTGCCGATGTATATCTTGCATTGACGCTTCAATGCATTGCCACGCAGCTGCCTTCGCTTTTTTGCCGAGCTCGTAGTAACAGGGTGTCCGCGCGGGCCCCGTCCACGCTTAGCGATGGACGACGCCATGTTGAATCTGTGAATAAACGTCCAGTCACGAACGAAGGTCGATGACGCGTATGCACGCCCAATAGTAAGTTCATCTACAGGGACAAATCGTGGTTTGAATGTAAAATCATGAAAATAATGTCAAAAGTTCCAGCTCTTGGGGCTGGCTCCACAAGGATCGGGATTGCGCGCTATCCTAAAACCGTTGGGGCGGAGCCTGTCACTCAAACACACTAACCAATCAGTTCCAACCTTGGAAAATCGCTGCGAGTCAGCAGAAGAGTCGTTCCCATTCCTAAAATAAGACATGACAGGGGTTTTTGAGAGAATTTGTGCTGCGGGAAAAAAAGTTTTCCCGTCTTTCCCCACCACCCTGTCGCTACGGAACTGCTGCAAACATAGCTGCAAAATTGTAGCTCTACGGTGAGGCGGTCGGTGAGTTTTGGTTTTTGCGACATCGCTCACCAGTAGAGCTACAATGCCGAAGGCCTGAAGCATACAAAATAAGCACGCTGAACATGGCATGGCATTTTGATGTAAAATCCCATATATTTACTGCATTTGGTCATACTGATTTATCACTACTGAAGATTAAACACTATACTACACTAACCTTGTCGTGTATGGGGTTTGGTATTTGTTCAAATACGTCGATCGCGTTCCAAAAACATTTCTTGGAGCCACAATTACCAATTCCGGTAATGGCGGCTCCCAGAAACACGCTCAATGTTTATGGAACGCGATCGACGTGTCTGTGCTAATACCAAACCCGATAAACGACGGGGTTAGTGTAGTATAGTGTTTAGTCTCAGTAGTGATAAATCGGTACGACCAAATGCAGTAAATATGTGGGATTTTACATGAAAATGCCGCACCATTTGTGGCGCGCTTATTTTGTATGCTACAGGGCCTTCGGCATTGTAGCTCTACTGGTGAGCGATGTCGCAAAAACCAAAACTCACCGACCGCCTCACCGTAGAGCTACAATTTTGCAGCTAGCAAACATATTGCTATGCCTTCATCCATGAAGGTAGTCAAGAATGCTAAATCCAGTCCTTTATATACTTCGTCTGTGAATAGTCGAAGTACAGTTTTGAGACAGTCTCTGCGATTTTTTCACCAACTGAAACTACATCGTGGAGGAATCATCGTTTAGCAAGTACCGCCATACGTACATGATTGGTTTACACATGTGTGCACCTATTGCCCTACGAGTATGGCGAGAGAGTCCGGCTTTGGCTCCACCTCTGCGGCGTATTCGTAGCCAAGAACAGACACACTCGCCATACTCGTAGGGCTAGTGCTCCTACAGCTACAGGCGCATGGAGTGAACTCTCCAAGCACATTTGTGTGTACCCTCCTATCTGCCGTTCTGCCAATATCCTGTGCATTACTTATACCAATGGTTCAATCAAATTGCAACCCTGGCACATGCAGCAAAATTTTGTAGAGCCAGGACTATAATTACATGTCAGGGAATGTCCATGAGACCTGCTCAACATACAACAATACATTAGTTAGTTAAATATATGACTTATAAAGATAAAACAATTTTTGATAGGCCTAAGAACAACAGGATACCTAGCTGCAAAATTGTAGCTCTACGGTGAGGCGGTCGGTGAGTTTTGGTTTTTGCGACCTCGCTCACCAGTAGAGCTACAATGCCGAAGGCCCTGTAGCATACAAAATAAGTGCGCCACACATGGCGCGGCATTTTCATGTAAAATCCCACATATTTACTGCATTTGGTCGTACCGATTTATCACTACTGAAGACTAAACACTATACTACACTAACCCCGTCGTTTATCGGGTTTGGTATAAGCACAGACACGTCGATCGCGTTCCATAAACATTGAGCGTGTTTCTGGGAGCTGCCATTACCGGAAGTTGGAAATGGCGGCTCCAAGAAATGTTTTTGGAACGCGATCGACGTATTTGAACAAATACCAAACCCCATACACGACAAGGTTAGTGTAGTATAGTGTTTAATCTTCAGTAGTGATAAATCAGTATGACCAAATGCAGTAAATATATGGGATTTTACATCAAAATGCCGTGCCATGTGCAGCGTGCTTATTTTGTATGCTTCAGGGCCTTCGGCATTGTAGCTCTACTGGTGAGCGAGGTCGCAAAAACCCAAACTCACCGACCGCCTCACCGTAGAGCTACAATTTTGCAGCTATAGGATACCATATTATGCTGGCAGCTCATGTTTTATACCCATTGTTGATTTCACATCTCATCTGTAGGACAAAGATAGAAGAAACAGAATTCCCTGCCCACTGGATGCAAAACAGTGAGTAAAATTACACCTGAAATATGAATTGAAAAATGACGTCTATGCCAATATCCTCAAATGAAACAAGTATCGACAAATGTTACAGTTTGATTAAATAGAACACTACGGCCCAAAAGTATGCCTCAGTGTACGGTATTCCGCGAAGCATAATTTCTATCGAACAGTGCTTTCAGCCGGTCGCTATTGACAACGGCGAACATTGTATCAATTTATTTTCAATAGATTATCGATCGAAAATCTGCTTGGGTGCTGCTTGTGCCGGCGCTCGTGTGTTGAGGTCACGTCATAAACATTTCCACAATAACCCGTATATTGACTTATACACTTTAACATCAAGGTATCCGTTGGTTTCCTGTACTGAAATTAAATCGACGACACTTTTTTCAGTTTTGGTGATACTTTTACGTACGTTTCAGCACATTTTGGCGCAACTCGGTGTAGTTTTGCGCCATTATGAACGGGGGACTACACGCGAGGTGAGCGAGACAACAATGTATCAATTTCGGACAAAAGAATATCGATCGATAACGTTCACTGCACGATTACAGTGGAGACTCTACGCCCGTTCGCCTCTGTTCTGTGTTATTTTTGCAGTTTACTGGAATTTTCATAGTTGATATTCGCCAAAATTTGGTATAAATTTCAACAACCTGACTAGTATTTGGTCTGTACAATTTAAGAAACGCTAACCGATTAAAATGGGTCAATATTAGACCCTGATTCTTCATATGCAAACTCCGTAAGATCGCCATTTTATTGAGGGCAAGAGCAAAAGTTCAGCGATCGGAAAAAATAAAATGCAACTAAAACAAGTTTCGTCGAGAAATTCAAAAAACTAAAACGACAGCAATTTTGTATATATATCAAGGAAACACCCTGCCACTTTTCACTATAATTGGTTCAGAATTGAGAAATTTGAACGAGCGAAAGTTGTATGGTCTGTTCAGTACATTAAACGCCATTGTTTTCTATGGGAATCAAGCAGATTAGACACATCGTAAAATGAAAAATACATCGGAAAAAAATCGTTGGTTTAACTTTTTCATTTTGCTGTTATTTTTTATAATATTTGGTTTGACACATATCATGAAGGGTAACTAAAACTCTATGGTTTTATTTTTCTGAGTTTCCCTCTTATTATTAAGAAATGACGAGTTGAAGATTGTTTTGCTGTTGACTGTGTTTTTACTTGATTTTGCATATGTCTGTTATCGCTTACGTATTTTTGGAATTCCCTTGTGAAATTCTTCCCAAAATATTATAATTGTAAGGGCAGCATATACGGGAAATAGGACCTGTTGCTCTTTCATTAATATTTAGATGTGCAGCAAGGAAATACGGCGAAATTTTCAACATGACGCGGGAGGTGAAATTGACTCTCTGAACGCGCACTCCACGTATGTGTGGCGAAAATTCGGGACGCTATTACCGTACAAAATGGGGCGCCTTTGGGCCGTAGTGGAACAAGAAGGCAACAATAGATGTCAGCTATTGCCCCTTATGAACCTTGCTAAAATGTACAAAACACCTGGAGCTCTGTTCTAAAAAGTTCAAGTAATTGTTCAGTTTTGCTGAACTGAGATGGAAAGATGATACTAATATTTTGAAAAACCCAAAAATGTTCCTGGTTTGCATTCAGTGTTGTATTTTCTAATTGTGAGTTGATGTCAAAATATTGAAAGTGTACATTTGTTCTATTTGATATGGAATGGGGATAACGAGGGTTGTTAGTACTTCAAAGACTAATGTAATCATCTCTTAGCACTCACAATTCTGTGTTGTTCTATGCTGTTTTGCAGTACTGTTTATGAAAATCAGCTTAAAAAGCACCTGAAGAAATGCAATGCCCGAGAAAAGCCCCAACCAGTAAGAAGTCATCTCTGTCTGTCAATTTTTGATCAAAAACAAAGGATTTGTTGATCCCATTAGTTTGGTCAAATCATTATCACAACCTTATTTGATGTTAGCTCCTCTCGTTATGTTCATTTGAAATGTACCTACATCTTTAGAAGTTCCAAAGGGTGTATATAGAGTAGACTTTTAGAGTGCTCTCTCGTGTTAAAACTCAACAAATTCCTGATGCTTGGACGCGTTCAATTTGCACGATCATGATTATGATATATGTGACATCGTTTCTGCAGAGCTGCAGCATACGTAGCGACACCTACAAGTTTATCGGTAAACGTTTCCATCAAATCTTTGTGTGGAATAGTTTATTGTACCTACTGCATGCACTCCTATACTCGGTAGTGCACCTAGCTAGCCAGCAGTGTTCGGAACAAATAAACAATTTTTTTTTTCAAATTTCGTTGTAAATCAAAGTATTTTATTTTTTAATAACAGAGGCGATTAAACCGGCATCTTGTGACTAAATTTGCTTAAAAATATTTCTTTAAATATCAAATTTTACTCTCGGAAACTTTAAAATCACCGCAGTTTCTGCTTTCAGCTCCGACAGCTGTGTTGTCTGCCATCTTGTAATCACACCAATCACGCCCTGGGGCATGATTGCTGTGATTGTCAATCATGATTTTTAGTCCCCACGGACACCGTCCGGGGGACTTATAGGTTTGGTCATGTCCGTGCGTGCGTCCGTGCGTGCGTGCGTGCGTGCGTGTGTGCGTCCGTCCGTGCGTCCGTCCGTTCACGCAGATATCTCAGAGACGCCTGGAGCGATTTCGTTCAAACTTGGTACAAGGATAGTACCCTACCTCATACAGATGCACATCGATTTGTTCACAATACGATCAAATTGGCCGTGTTAGAGGACTTTTTAGTTTTACCTCCATAGACTCCCATGTATAAGGCAGTCCACAGACTTCCATGTATAAGGCAGTCCATAGACTCCCATGTATAAGGCAGTACATAGACTCCCATGTATAAGGCAGTCCATAGACTCCCATGTTTAAGGAAGTCCATAGACTCCCATGTATAAGGCAGTCCATAGACTCCCATGTATAAGGCAGTCCATAGACTCCCATGTATAAGGCCAAGAAAAATAAAAATTTAGTTTCTCATCGTATTCATATTGCAAAAAGGATGCAGTTACACAGTTTTTAGTCCCCAAAGATAAAGTCAAGGGGGCTTTTAGATTGGGTCATGTCCATCCGTGAGTCCATCCATGAGTCCATCCGTTCACGCAGATATCTCAGACACTTTGACAAAATGTCACGTGACCTTGGTGACCTTTGACCTCAAATATACATATTTGTCCATAACTCAGTAACCACAAGTGCTACACCCTTCATATTTGGTATGATGGGACACCTTATGACGCCACATATTGTACCTCATTAATTATGTGCATATCTAATTTTGAGCAAGCAAATAGAGCTAGAGGTCTGATTTTTGGTATATAGGGATAACTTAGCACTACAATTTTTTTGACAAAATGTCACGTGACCTCGGTGACCTTTGACCTCAAATATACATATTTGTCCATAACTCAGGAACCACAAGTGGTACACCCTTCATATATGGTATGATGGGACACCTTATGACGCCACATATTGTACCTCATCAATTATGCGCATGTCTAATTTTGAGCGAGCCAATAGAGCTAGAGGTCTGATTTTTGGTATATAGGGATAACTTAGCAATACAATTTTTTTGACAAAATGTCATGTGACCTCGGTGACCTTTGACCTCAAATATACATTTGTCCATAACTCAGTAACCACAAGTGCTACACCCTTCATATATGGTATGACGGGACACCTTATGACGCCACATATTGTACCTCATTAGTTATGTGCATCTAATTTGAGCAAGCAAATAGAGCTAGAGGTCTGATTTTTGGTATATAGGGATAACTTAGCACTACAATTTTTTTGACAAAATGTCACATGACGTCGATGACCTTTGACCTTAAATATACATATTTGTCCATAACTCAGGAACCACAAGTGGTACACCCTTCATATATGGTATGATAGGAGACCTTATGATGCTTCATACTGTACCTCATTAATTATGCATATATCTAATTCTGAGCAAACCCATAGAGCTGGATGTCTGTCATACATATGCACATAGATTGTTCTGTGATACGATCCAATAAGGCCGCCATGTGGCCATTTTATTACGATTCTTTCATGTCCTGAACTACAGCTCAGACATGTATCAAGCGAATTTATTCAAAAGTATTTTTATCACAGACCTAATGAAGAGGACTCTATCCTCTCTGAGGACCTGTAATCAAAGTACCCATTAACAAGTGGGGACTGTGTCATCAACGATGACTTGTTATTAGGCATATTCGAACACACGATCACAATCATGATTGGCCAATCACGATCATGATCGTATTAATTGAACGCCCCCCAGATCATACTTGCCTATATTGTAAGCCTTTCTTCTTCATGATTTAATATTTCTGATTTTCAATTTTCCAGGATTATTTTCAGAAGAACATCAATTCTGGCTTATCATGTGAAAGCGATCCTTTAGAAAAGGTAATAACCCTAGAAATACTGAATTATTGCTGATGTATCTTGAGAATTGTAAAGGATTGATAATTTGATCTTGAGTGATCTAAGTCATGCACAATCAACATATAATTAAGAAGCTCTGACTTTTATTTGAAAAAGTTATTCTTTGAAGCATCTACGTGTCGATTATTACAAGTTACTCAATATCAAAGCTGTCTATTTAATTATTTCTTAATTTTAACTCAGTCAAAAGGATATGCAGACTAGATGTATGCTGAACAACGAAATGTAAAGATAGGAAAGTCACTTTTCTGTATTCACGCCATGGAATAACAAGTACTTGAAAAGCTGGAAACTAAATAGAACAAGTATCCATTATTTTATGTAAAGGTTTACACTTCTGGTGCTGATAACGATCAATAAAAAAGATAAAAACTGGCAATTCTGCCCAATCAGAAGTATTTTCCATAATTTCATTTCATCAGTAAATGACCATTTCCATCATATCTCAAGTAAAGATTGACTTCATTCTATAATTATTTAATTTTTTTAAAATTATATTTGACCATCAAAACTTATTTCAGATCACATTATCATCACTTTCAAGAAATGAACTAGAGACTTTGATTGCAAAGCTGAAGAAAGTTTTCAATGGTGAGTGTATGTTTTATGATTAGTATTCACGATATAGTTAATAAAGCAATGAAATTAATATTGTATGGGCTTCACATGCTACCTGTTCAGATTTCATTAAAATAGACACAGAATCATTATCAGTCGAAAAAATGACATATGTCTACCATAGCTTTTTACTCTAACCAAGAGTTTTCTTGAACACCACTCATATCTGTTACCAGCAGTGACAGAAATATGTTTTCCTCTGCTTGAATTTCAGACCATAACGTACCAATCACATCATCAATAAAAGCACACCCTGCATTAGAAAGAGAACTGGTTGACCCTGGCAATGGATCAACTGCTCTGAAACACTTGATGCAGACTTCATCACTACTCGGTAACATGGAAAAGTTAGATCTTTTGAACTCTGGAACATGCTATGTGGAATTTGGTGCTGGCAAAGGTAATGTTGTCAGTGTTGTATCAATTTGATTTGTGTGTGTGTGTTGGGGTTGTAGTCTTTCTTGCATTAGGAAACTTGCTAGCACTGTAGCAGTTTCTTTTTAATTTTCTGATATCTTTTCTTCTGCCACTGAATTCATGAAGTCTTGAGTTGGTGTTTAGTTTTGCAAATATGTAATTTTCTACGTCATAAGAAAAGTCCTGTTATGTGATACCATGACATGTTTCCTTTTGATGGACCGATAGTTGTGTTTGTGATAGACTTGATCAACAGAACTCTTAACTTTTACTCACAAATTGTTCAGTTTGTGATCACTGATTCAGAAAAATGGCACTACCTGTAGTGTTTCAATCTTCCTCAAGCCACTTTTATAGTGTTAATTCCTGTTGCAGTGCCTCATTCAAAGGTGTGCTATTCATTTTCAGGTCAACTTTCCCATTGGGTTCAAAGGTCACTGCCTGATAGTCAAGATACTGAATTCCTATTGGTGGATCGAGGAGCCAATAGATACAAGGTATCACTATGTACAAAAATTCATTTTCTTAAGACCATCATTGGTGAAATATGAAAAAAGCAATAAGATTTGCATGATAACTTATTTATATGGTGATTTTGAGACAAGTTTAAGTAAACTGCAAATTTACAATGATACTGTTTTGGCTGACAAGAGATCTGAAAAGCAATGTTAGCAGTAATTTGCCAATCATGTTTTTCATCGCACTTTAGTAGACTCCGAAGCATTTGAAATTGTTCATCAATGATTCCACTCTTTGTACAAAACCATTCAACTAGCATAATTTATCCAACTGGCAATTGCACCATTTGTATCCACTAGAGGGTTCATTACCAGTTTGATACTACCGGGAACCACAGAAATGTAAAAACACAGTTGGAATGAATTTTGGATAATTGGATATTGAATTAATGTCTATTTAATCTGCAAATATAAGCTCATCTACTTTTCTTTTTAAGGTATACACTTGTGAGTGATTTTTGAGTGACTTTTGAGAAATTTGAACAATATGAAGATCCAATTCTCCCAAATTAGTTTCAATCATGTTAATAGAAGCAGTATACAGCAATGGCCAGCTCAGTAAACTTTTAATTTCTAAATGAACAAATTGTTTTATGCTCCAAAAGTGTGAAAAATCCTGATTTTGTTGTCCTTTACTATTTTTAGTGAAGATATCTGAGTAAAGACAAAGCTATGTTGGCTGCTCATTTTCAAGGAAACTGTGTGCCTCAAAAAGTATTTCAAGACCTGCTAAATAAGATTATAAAGGTGGAATATCTCATAATCTTTATACCACGTGTGTTTAAATTTCATTTTTATCTTTTAGCTAGATTGTTATCACAAAGAGTTGATGATGGTCCGCACTTTGAAAGACTACGCATCGATATTGAACATCTGTGTCTTGACAAAGTACCCAGAATAGCTGAAAGTAACCGTCCTGTTGTAGCAATCAGTAAACACTTGTGTGGGGCAGCTACTGGTAAGTTTGTGAACGGAAATTCTGAAATGTCAGAAGAGATCAACATTTTAAATGCATGGTATTTACATTTTTGCAAGCTTTTTTAAAAATCCTTGTTAACATAAATATGAACTGATATGAAGTGCTCACAAACAATCAAAGTGGCTGAAAATGATAGAGATTTTCAGCTTGTTATTTTGTCCTGATTAAAAGTAAAAAATACTCGATTATCACTATTACTTGGCAAATAGGCATTGAAGCTGTACTTTGAAAATTTTTCCGTCTGTACCGCCAAAATTATCACTCCATAACGATTCAGAAATCTTATGATCACAAGTCTTTTTATACGTTGTCCATGGTCTATCTGTCTATAGAGATGATTAAATTAAAATGATCATTCTTGTATTTTGGCGATCGCCATAGTGTTGCATCCTTTATATCTGATTTTAATACTTCATTTTTTCTTCGTATCCTTCGTATCTATTCGTATCCTTCAGATTTCACCCTCCAATGTCTGACAGAAACATTACAACATTCTGGAAAATTTGAAGACCAAGATTATGAACAATCAGACAGTCATGACTCTAAACGTTTGAAAAGAGACTCATCAAAGAGACTGCATGGAATTGTTATTGCATTGTGCTGTCATCACAAATGCAGTTGGACAAGTTATGTCGGCAGGGAATTCTTCCAGAGTGAAGATTTCTCACCGAGGGATTTTATTCTTACAACTCGACTCACCAGTTGGGCTACATGCGGGACCAGAGCCCAGACTGCTGCTGAATCTGCAGTTTCCCAAAATGCAACTGTACCTGAGGCAGAGATTTCTGCAAGTGACTCCCAGAATTCAACAGAACAAGAAACCATAAATGTGGGGTATAGAGATTTGTTGAATTCACTGAGTGTCGATGAACGGGAAGAAATTGGAAGGATGAGTAAGAGGCTTATTGATATCGGAAGGATAAAATTCTTGGAGGATAAGGGATTCAAAGTGGATCTAGCATATTATGTTGAGTCTAAAATTTCATTGGAAAATATAGTCATGATTGCAAGGCCAAGGTGAATGTTACAAAACAGAACACCAGGTCATCTTCACAGGGGTCAGTAAGTGCCTCATCAGTATATACAACAAACTGATACCAAGTTAATAGCTAATGAAAAATGTGTGCTCTAGTGATTGGCATTCATATTGCTGCCATGTAACCATGCTGATGTGTCAGTCTATGGTTACAGTGCTGAGAAGGGTAATTCATATCGTTTGAAATGAAGAGACGGAAGGTGACAAAAATTTACAAGACACATGCAACTTTTTTATTTCATTACCATAAATAAATTGAGTCTGAGAGATGTCACATATTTATTGTATAGGTATGGTAGTTTTGAACAAAGATGGAACAAGTAATGGTAGAATGCAAATTTCTGAGGTTAGCGATTATTTCAAAGACAATACAAATTTCAGTTTTAGAAAGCAATGTATAATTTGTTCGGTAGTTTGTCTGTTTCATGTTCACCATGTGGAACATTCGAATAAAGCGTTCAAAACATAAACGGTTCATAGACGAGTTGAAGACAAAAACCTACTAAGAGAATAGTTCTGTTGACTAATCATATTTGGTTTTGAACATGGGGGTATTTTTTTACCTCTGTGGTTTTGAACTACGCCCGATACAAGGACAAGATTTACACGACAGCCCAATTGTGCTACTTGCAGTCGACAATCAAGTCCACGTTTCCCTGCGGTTGTTGTGGACCGCTAGAACATCTTGCTTGCTCGTTGGTCTTTAACCAAAGTTCACGAGGCCGACTGTTACAATATATCGACGCCAAATAAGTGTACATTGTACATTTTATAAAACATGAGCGGCCTTATAATAACAGTTTTGTCGAGTTGCACGATCCGTCGTGTATACTCTCTGAGGCCGAGAGTAGGGCTTAAACATGCAAAACTCACCCTCATCCTGGGCTGTAGGCCTAAATGTCGCAAAAAAAACGTCTTTTAAGATTTTATGGTGTCAATGGTTTTCAGCAGTATTGAGTGTCTGTCAAACTTTTAAGAGTCATCTTAATAACTTTAAGCTTTCGAAATTTGGTAAAAAAAATATATCTCGAAGAAGGAAAGTGAAAAAAAAAAGTTGCCAGCATATGCCCTGTAGAAAAAAAATAATTCATGGTGCAGAGCAGGTGGGAAAAAAAATAATGGCTCTCCACCAATCTTCCAAGCCCCCCCCCCCAAGATATCAAATGGTCCACCCCTAATTGTACAGGTTCTCGTGTTTTTACGGCTTTAGTTGGCAAGTTATAAACCGCACTCGGCCTTCGGCCTCGTGCGGTTTACAACATGCTAGCTAAAGTCGTGAGGTTCAGAATTGTAAACCCACTCGAACCCGTACAATCACCTATGCACAGGAATGGACGATAAAGTAGAGCCATGGACTCAAAAATGGGAAATGCATGGTCGACCCTGAGGGCGCTGTTGCATCGCTACTCAGAACAGCCTTGAATGCATGTGATTGTCAGATCGATATCATTTAGGGACCGAGCACAATTAACGGCGGCGGGGGGGGGGGGGGGCACAAAAAAAATGAGTGTTCTTGGGGTGGGCCATGGAAATTCCAGAGAAGGTAAGGGGCGGGCCACCAAAATTTTTACACATGACAGACAGAGAATATTTTTCAGCATTTTTGTTCTTTGTTGAAGCTGGAGTTCCTTGTTAAACTTCTTGTAGCATGATGAACTACCAAGTCTTAAACCTCACAATGCAGTTGTTATGTGTAAAATGAGCAATATTATTATTGAAGTTGACTTCATTTGTCAACAATAATAATGGTTGGTAATGATACAGAGGCTAGGTTGAAACTGGTTATTTCATCATGCTATAGGAAGAACTAGAATACGTAGTGGACACACAGGAAACACAACACAATACTGAAAAAGTAGCTGTATGTGTACAAGTAGTAAAGCTTGAACATATGTTATTTTGTTTGTTTATTATTATATATTTATATCAAGAATGCAAGAATGTTGTTTTCACTAAAGCATATATTAAAAGTTATAAGGATTATATATATGTGTACAACTTTGTACCTATGTAATCTTTCTTTTTTGGGGAGGGGAGGGCCACAAAAAATTTGTTGCCGGTGATGGGGGAGCACTAAAATTTTTGCTGGTGTTAGGGGGGCCTGTAAAAAATATATGCACCACATATTTTCTCTTCCAGCCTCCCCCTGCCGTCAATTGTGCTCGTTCCCATATATGAGCAACTTGTTCTAACAATAATTATGCCAAAAATTTGAATAGAATCTCTCAAACAATAACACCAGCAGTCTGCGGCTGACTCGCAGCGTGTTTGCAAGGTTATATCTGATTGGTCGATTGTCACTATTCACAGCCACTTAGGGAGTCTATTTGTATTGTATTGTTTCATATATTGGTAAGATTCAGCCACCCAATTGGATAACAGCTTCGAAATCGCTGCGAGTCGGCCGCACGTCTGTATTGACTTTTGTAACAAACTCAAGAACCTTGTAAGTTCATTCAAGGATCACCAGCTGTAACCTGTAATTTTTTCACGGTGTGTGTTTTCATACCAATGCCAAAAGCATGTTGGAAACATCAATTAGCTTGCCAACACGTGTAAAATGCACTTTCATTGTTTACATTGAATTCTGGTCCGGACCAGAATTCACTTGTCAACAATAACCATGCAGTTTACACATGTTCAGTGTGAAAAGACAGATTGAACACGGTGTTTCTCAACATGCCTTGGGGAGTACAAGAAGAAATTGCAGTGACTCTAAAACAACCAAATCATCTCAAGTTACAGCTACTGGCCCAAGAAGTAATATTTCTTGCATGCACATACATCCACACACACACACCACTGTCATATTGCACCACTTGAAGCTTGGCAACACACCAACTGGCATTGCTTGTGAAAGATTTGCATCATTCAATGTAATGACTATAGTATTCATGACATTGGTGTTTTTAGAATTCACTTTTCCTTGATTTGATTCCCCTGACATGTCAAATTTTTCCGTCAAGGTGTTTCTGAACACAGCCGAAGATTGAGTTCAAAGCACCTGTGCTAGAATTCTTCCTTTCAAACTTCACCTGGTGAAATGAACAAAAGAAACTTACACCACTATCTAATCAAAAAAACTTCTTTATTTGTGACCTGTATCATAATTATAAGATGGCAGTTTACATATTTATATCGACTGATATTTAAAATTGTTAAAATTGTACTTTGAACAAGTATATACATGAAATCAAGTAAGAACGGTAGAGACTGCAGTGCTATTGTATGCGATGGGCACACTGGAAAGCAAGTTCCCTTTCCAAGATGTACAAACCACTGTTTGTTAAATATCTGGAATAAAACCCACCCTTACTTAGTTTGTAATGTTTAATAACAAAATTTAGCTGAAGAATACAACACTTAATTTGATATAATTTTGCAGAATTAACAAGATTCCTTGAGGATAACCAACAACAACAAAAATGAAAGGTGATTTGGATGAAATCAATAGCCACATTATGGAAAGTAAATATCATGAAAATAGAAAATAAAAATATTCACTGAATTTTATGTTTTTGTGACCTGTGTATCTTAATATATTTGATTATCTTTTAAATTAATAACTTTTATGTATTCAAATGGTTGACTTGGATAAACAAGAATGGCTTTAAATAACCACAAATACGTTTTCTTTTGTTTAGGACCAGACTGTCTATGAATGACAGAAAATGCCATGAAGGCTTTACAAAAACAACAAATTGATTGGATTGTGTCATGGTCTAGTTTGAAATGTCAAGTCTCTCATGCTGCAAGGTCACATTCTCTTGCCTGTACTTCTTAATTCTGCTAAAATGATTCTGCATATACATCTGAATTACAAGAATGTCTCGTCATGGCATTGATGCAGCTATACGCTGCAAGCTATACTGCATATATTTAAATTAATTCCTCGTGAAATGATTGCATATTCGGATTAAACGTACGCTTCATTTTGCATACAGCTCTGATAATTATTGGCTGTTCTAAGGAACAGTCAAGGTCATGGACTCTGCAATGAAGTTTCCTTAGTTTTAAAACATGGACAAGAAACATATGTAATAAAATCATGAATAGGATTATAAATTGTGACCATTTACAGTCTGATACTTCCATATTCTCCTTCAGTCTGTTTTTGTTATTAATCTCGGTGTGGGATTCACTTAAAAAAACTGACTTAGAACAGAGCTTTACCAAATCAGCTGAAATGCTGGGAATAGAAAAACTAATTTACATGCATATTTAAAACCATAACACATTGACAACCTATAGAGAGTTTTACATGGCTTGAATATTCACAGAGAAGGAGTTCAGGTCCAAATCTCCAACAATATAAAAACAGAATGTTTACATTTTTCTCAAAGTTATTCCACCTTGGGCCGAAAATACACTGATCAGATATATTACACCACCACAACTGAAATTAAAAACGAACTCAAGTTTTTGAAATAGAGGAAATCATTTTTGAAGTCTGGCATATTAGTATTCATTTACGTAAAAAGCATTACTGAGTATTGTTTCAATATGAAAATCTGAAGATAACAACTCAGCATATAGGAAGAATTTTCATGAACCTTGGATTGTGCACTATAGAAGGGAAAACACTTACCACATAACAGAGTAACACAAGTTTATGACTGTACAGAGTTTTGCTGAATTTACAGTATTACTGTTTATTTTACAAACCTTTGGAAGATTGCACAGGCAGTTCTACTGTTTTCTAAATTGCATAGAAAAAAATTCTAACTTTTTTGCATGTTCTTTTTTTAGATGATTTTTCAATCACTCTTTGAATAATAAAATCTGCGATGAAAATGGAGTACCTGTAGAGGAAGCAAGTTATGCTGTCACAGAAATGATCGGACCGTGCTTCTCAAATCTGATGACATATAACAGACGTTGACAGCATATGAAACATCTCGGAATTTTACCTGAAGACGTTGCAAAACTGGTACATTTTGATAAGGATTGTTCTCATGTACACTTTGGAGAATGCGGGATTTTTAAGGTTGAAAGTATACAGCACTGATAATGGTGAATTTGGAATATCAACAGTAACAAGGAAAGTATCAATTAGGCAAGTCGTGTAAAATGGTAGACATATATTGCGATTGAACAACTGGGAAATAAACGCTTCTCTCCTGAGGGATGTTGAAAATTTTACATACTATACTTTTACATGTTTTGTCACCCAAAAAGCTATCTGTGGATTGTCCCATATTATGTATAGTGTTGGTTCTTTTCAAAATGTTGAAATATGGATAGCACAAAAAAAGTAATTTCACTCGATTTTCAAAAAAGAATCCGTACAAACTTTGATAGGACAAGGTGCTTACTTGTTCTGACTGGCACAAACAGTGGAAAGTTCTGGGGATAAACATTGGCTGAAACAAAAAACACAAACCATGAAGGATTTAGGATATAATGACTGGCCTTAAAATCAACCTGTGTGAGTGGAAACTGAACCATGACTCTTTGCATCAGTGTTTTTCAACAGCTGTATCCCAAGAACAAGGACCTTGTCAAGCAGAAACAAAACATTGCAAAACTTTGCTTCTACTCAAAGCTTACTTTTCTCCAAATCATGATTCGAATTTCACCTCTCAAATAATTTGAAGAGTGACTCGTTTTTACAAATACAACACAGATACAAACTGTATGGTTGTGTTTATATTTGACATTTGTACTGACATTTGTACACTCCCCTGCCATTCTCCACGTATTGAGGTTGAGGGCGCTAGACAGCCAAAACTGGAAAGCCAAGCTACAGGGACCATGGACTGATGTGAACAGGATTGTCAGTACATTACAAGCCTGAGTTTGTGTCTTTGCATATACCTCAGCCACAAGCTGGATAAGAATTGCACACAGTGAACTTAGAAAGCTTTATTTTAAGATGATTGTGGCTGTGTGATTCCGATTTGTGTACGAGCTAGGATTCACAGTTCTTCATGACCTATTACAATAAAGACAAAATTTTGAAGATTTCCCTATTGTTTAAAAAGTATTTGGAAAACAAGAACAAGTTTTATCCATGACGATATTCGGTAAATGAGAGACATTGTCAGTAGAAAGTCGCTGAATTGTACTACTAGAAGGAAGTTCATTGTAAAAAAATTTCAATTTCAAAAAACCAGAATATCGAGTAAACTCTAAGTTCATACACCATCTCTGATATGTAACAAGTCTATTACTAATTTTGCATACTACCTACATATCACTTTCCTACTGTCTACATTTTTCCGTCTCAGTTTTCATAACGTTTTACTTTATAATTATTTGCACTTTTGTTTTGCATGTACTGTACAACCTGTCTATAGTGGACACCAAGGATTATACAGAATTTACTAAATAGATCACAAAATGCAGCACTTGTGAATGGGAAGTTTAAGTTCGTTTATCAGGTGTTCATTGAAAAAAGAATTGCAATTTTCAAATTTTTTTTTGCAGAAGGGTTCAGTATAGACAGGTTTTGAATTCATAGCTGATCAAAGCAGATATGAGGTAAGTTTTTTTTTGGAAAGGGGAGAAATGTGTGCAAAAAAGATTTGAGGTGGCACCACTACGTCAAAACAGTCAATATCACTCTGTCTTCAGATCTCTTGAGCAAAGCCACGGCGTGGTCATGCGTGGCTCCGTCCAGATTCTCCCCGTTGACGGCTAAAATTTGGTCGCCGCGCTTCAGCTGTCCACTCTCTGCAGCAGCGCCTTTTAAAAACACCGTTTTGACGTAGATTGGTAGGTCACCGTGAGGGCTTCCAAAGCCACCCACGATGCTGAATCCCAGCCCGTGTGGTCCACGAATCAACTCAACAGTTTTGATCTTGGCCATTCTACAAAGAAAAAGGTATGAAATACACATAAATATGCAATATACACATTTTTTGTAAATTATTGCTATAATAGTACCTTTTTTATTGACATATCTACATGTACAGGGCATTTCTGGCAATAGTTTATCCTACTTTTACTGTAAGTCATACATTTTTATCCTTCACACTAATAATGATCAACAAAAACGACAGAATCATGTCTTATTTTCTTCAAAATTTCTTTATATAATCACACCTGTATATAACAATATGATTTGAAACAAAGACACAAAAATCATCAGCTTTCATAAGACATGCTGTTTTTGCTGATAATTTATATCATTATTCTTTCTTAAAATTAACTTCAATGATCATTGCATGATCATCACTATTTTCCTAGAACACATACTTCTATGTTGTATGTTATTATGTCGTAAATACTTCAATTTCTTTGAGAATACAATCTGTACAAACAAAAGCCATTATGCCCCTACGCTGTTCTGTAACAGTCAGTTCAAAATCATGATCCACTCTTTTTTTTTTTTTTCTTTCGTGATGCACTCTAATCGAGATCAGATCTAAATACTGCCCTCTGGAGGTTCAGAACAAACATGATAGACTTTGTTTCTCACGATGCCTGTCACATTACGGTCTAATGTGTCTTTTGAGGAGTCTATATCCTCTCAGATGAATCTTAAATCATACTGTGCCATTCAGGATTGGTAAACATAAAAACCTGTTTGCCCTGAAGTAAAATAAATTATCCTTCACTAAGGAATGTAAGAGTGCCCACAATAGTAGAGGGCCTACCCATGCAGTGCCCTGGCAAGATTTTTTAACACATTTGTACAGACTCTAACTTACTTCTATTTATCAAAAAACCTATGAGAAAAAAGGATTCTGGGAAAGGAAGCCAGATGCTTGTTTTGTGAGAAAGGTAGAAACAAGGGAAGTGTTGAGAAATGCTATTCCGATCGGTGAGTAGTCTACAACATGCATCGTGCATTGACATTGAGTGTGTGTATATTCTCAAAACCCCTTTATGACTTTGAAATATATGGATGACTCAATCTAACTTTTCAAATCTTCTGTGTGAAAATGGAAACGCTTTGTCAACAATGGTGAATTCCAGAATAGTGCTTGTTTTCAAAGTCACAAAGTAAATGTCGTTCATGTAAATATTATATAACAACAAGTTATGGGTGCAAACATAGTAAACCACTCCAAAAATGTGGATTATCTTCATTCCAAAATGCCATTCACAATTTGTAGCTGATGAAAAATTTACCCCGTACACCCCAGGCCTAAATGGAATGGTCCACTGAACCACTGTTTAATACAAGACTTCAATACATGACAAATATTTGGGGTGGCAAAGCAACACTTTTCAGAAATGTGAGTTTTGGGTGACATTTTCAGTAGAAAACACAACACCTGGTATTTTTCAATGACATACCGGTAATTTTAGTATAAAGCTTTTGTGGTTCTGCAGAGTACAATATCTTATCCACCATATTGGTGAAGTGTGAGACTTGCATCGAACAAAAAAAATACAGTCTCATTGATATAAAAAAAAGACACCTCATCCGGTGTGTCTCATATGTTATGGCTGAGCTGAAGCACACAGTAACAGCGCCCTCAAGGGATACGAGGAGGAGCCTAGACTACCTAATTTTGTTCAGCATACGTTTCAGACATGCAAAAAACCTTGCGTGTCTTATCTCTAACATTGTACAGGATTGCATCCTGTATAGGAAATTTGCTACTTTGTTTCAAACAGTTTCCTGATAACAATTTGATTGTCCAATAAACTTATTTATAACATTGTTGCAACGATCAGGACTTTCTAACTTCACTTTTTGTGATGGCATTTTGGTTTTTCCTACACAGATCACTGTCAAAGGCAATCACAGAGTTCATGCATGCAATATTTTACAAGAGAGGTGTTAGTGTTTAAGAGAAGGAGGTTAGTAGATTTTGTAGAAGTGAGGCAAGACAAGATGAAGACAGCGTAGACTGACACATACCCACTTATTTTCTCCTACAGAAGAATGAGACAAGGAAAAACTTTATCGGTTAGTTTTAAAATCCTCAAGTTGAAAGAGTCTAGATGAAATTCTTTAAACTTTTGACACTACGGACAAAAATTTTAAAGTTTTTGTAATGATATAGCAACGTAAAAGAAATAAATTCAGAAAAAAATAGTCAGGAAATAAAGAGACCAAGAAAGGTACTGGAGGAAAGAGTTAACCCTTTGAGTGCTGTAATTTTTCCCACCAAATTTTAGTGCAACATTTTACCAATTTTTATGAATTTTTCTGTAATTTTTTTGATAATTTTGAACCAAATGGACATGACATTTCATCGGCTGCAGTTTTTTATCAAAATTTTGGCAAAAATCTGAAAACAAATTGACTAGGGTATTTTTTTAAAGGTGACAAAAATTGGCGCTCAAAGGGTTAATGATAGTTTCTTGATTTTGCAAACAGTACACGTATCCAGAGATTGGAAAGCTTGTTCCAGTTAATCTGATATTGGGTCAAAGCATTAGGGGAGTCCTTCAATAAAAGTGTGTTTCATCAATACAGTTTTGTAGCAGGGCAATAAGACGGTGTCCCAGGTCAATAATTCAACTTAATGACCAGGTACAAACTAAATCAATGGTGCTTCATGATGTGGGCGTGTACAGTTGATATAGCAAATGATGGCTGGATGTAATCGTGTCATGAAGCAGTTTGAAAGTCATATGTGATATTTGTTACGACGAAAACAAAGTAAAACGGTGTGATATTCAATGGCTATGACATGACAGAAATACAAATGAGGTTTCAATCCAACTGGCGAATGAATAAATTGCTTTGTATAATTTCTTCAAAGTGTGTACCATTTGTTTTTCTGATTTGCCTCATGATCACAACAAACATGGTCATTTTTTCCACCCTGACATCCCCACCTAACAGTCTACAGACCCTCCCTATCCACTGATAACAATGGTATTCTACCAAAGTTAGCATAAGAAGAGGGTAGAACACTCACCCTGCAGTTGCCTCTTCATTGATACTGGATGACGTACTTTTGGAGGAGGAAATGGAGGAGGGTGTGAGAGGGCTGGCTAGGTCATCCGTGCTGCCACCCCCACTACCACCCTGTGTCACCTCTAACACAATGTTACCAGATGCTTGTTTCAGCAGAGTGATTGCCTTGGTGTGGCTAGTATTCTCCAGGCTTTGACCATTAATACTGAGAACTTTATCACCAATCTGCAGGTTAAAATGTTGAAGGCTTTTTATTAATAACGTGGAAAAAGAAATATGGCATGTTTATAGGTACCTGTACATGTACAGCGACGGAGTGGTACGCATTCAAATGAAGTGGTACGCATACAAATGGAGATTGGGAAATGAAGTAGGAAAGAGAAGCATGGACTTAGTGTGGAAGGAAGTTTCAAGAATCAACATCATGTGTAGATGTACATGAGTTTGAGTGTTGTGTGTTTGTGTAAGGGAAAGAGACAGACAGTAAGACAGAGAGAGTGACCAGAGAGAGACAGAGTTGATACAGCTGAGTGGGGAAAAAGAAGGAAGTAAGACAAAGATAACAGACGTACAGATAGAGACAGAGAGAAAGACAAACAGTGAGACAGCTAGAGACAGTGACAGAGAGAGTACAGAGGCAGGTAGACACACACAGAGCTGAGAGGGGAAAACAAGGAGAGGACGACAAAGACAACAGACGGATAAAGACCGATGGAGACAAAAAAGCGAGAAGGATTGGATAAAGTTCCCAACAAATTGTCAGGCTAAAGAAATAAAAAACTATTATGGGGTAAAACCATTTGATATCAATCATTAGTTAACATCTACATGACAGACATCAGAATCAAAGCTGGGAATAGTATAAGTCACTGGTAGCTCCATTTCGATGTAAACTTTACAACGTTATTCTGCAGGGTGTTACAAAGTGTAAGTTTATTGAATTCAAACTCACCCTTAGTCTGCCAGACTTGGCTGCCACACCATTAGGTTGAAGCGATGCTATAAAGAGTGGTACATCACCGAGGGGACTACCAAGTCCACCTGCTACACTCAGACCAAGCACATCATTGGGTCCTTTATACATCTCTACTCTCCTCACACCATCCTCAAAGGAACCTGTGATACAACAAGTTGATAAATGATACTGATTATTTCAGGACATCAACTTTAAGAGTATGTCTTGCACAGATTCTGACACTGACTGGCACAGAAAAACTGGCTGAAGTATTGGTAAACTGTTTATATCAAATGAACGCTTGAACTGTACAACTTTTTACTGTAATTATGGTATGCTGGGACGTTTAAATACTAAGGTGGACATCAACAAAAATGGTTCCAGTGTATGGTACATACTTTGTGACTGGTTTGACTGGGGTGAGGTGTGTGTATGGTACATACTTTGTGACTGGTTTGACTGGGGTGTGGTGGGTGTGTGGTACATACTTTGTGACTGGTTTGACTGGGGTGAGGTGGGTGTGTGGTACATACTTTGTGACTGGTTTGACTGGGGTGAGGTGGGTGTGTGGTACATACTTTGTGACTGCTTTGACTGAGGTGAGTGGGTGTGTGGTACATACTTTGTGGCCAGTTTGACTGGGGTGAGTGGGTGTGTGGTACATACTTTGTGACTGGTTTGACTGGGGTGAGGTGGGTGTGTGGTACATACTTTGTGGCTGGTTTGACTGGGGTGAGGTGGGTGTGTGGTAAATACTTTGTGACTGGTTTGAGGTGGGTGTGTGGTACATACTTTGTGACTGGTTTGACTGGGGTGAGGTGGGTGTGTTGCTGCTGCCTTGGCTGGCTTCACTTGTGTGTGAAGATCTCCTTGATGAATGCTTGGAGCTAACTTTGAGACGGCCAACTTGTAGTATCACCTTGCCCTTTGTCATCTGGCAAAATAAAAACAACAAATAAACAAATGGATTATTGAATTAAATAAATGTTAATTGAATTCATAAAATGAATTAATGAGGAAATACATGTATATATTGTGCATATGTGTGTGTGTGTGTGTGTGTACCGTATATATATATATATATATATATATATATATATATATATATATATATATATATATATATATATATATATATATATACACACACACAAATGTCCTCGTGGGAAATTACAGTGCTCGACACTAAAAGCAGAGCATTATAAATAATAACACAAATCACTTTGAGTACATTAAGTACAAAGTAATAATATCTGTTACTTAAGTTTCATGCATTCTGCAATCTCCTGACAGAACTATATATATGAGTGTGTTTGTGTGTGTACGAGTGAAACTTGTACACTATGCTAGTATTCAAATGTTCAAACAAACAATTATTACAAACATTTTGCAGAGGGATGCTGTCTTTACTGAATTATACACATCATCATGCAATATCTGCATCTAACTTCTGAATGTTTTCCTTGTCACAGGACTCACTGTTCTAGGAACACTACTTCAATGTAAATTACAGTCTCTGAAACGTAGATCTATGAAATGGTATGCATAGCTAAGACAAACACAAGAGAATTTGATTTCTCAGTTACATCATTTGGAGATCTTCGAATGAAAGTCACGACGTTGATGAGACAAGCCGGGGTTATAAAAGTGCGTGTTTGATACCTTGAGTGCTATGGCGGCGTCCTCCTGGGTGGCATTTCGTAAATCTTCGCCATTGACTGAATAAATCTGATCTCCTTGCATCAGTCGGCCATCTGCTTCAGCTACTCCCGCTTTCACAATGTCAGAAATGAAGACGCCTGTGTCGTTTCTTTTTTGTGGTAAAAACAAAAAAAAAATGGTTTGGAAAAATCAATCAGTGCCTGAAAATGTGGATTTTTTCCTGCTTAAGCTCCAGTGAAGGAAAAATCACTTGCTTCAAGGTGGGTGATGGGGAGACGATGGTCAGTGTTGTACAGTATACATGTATGCTATGCTAATTATCGGAATGACAAACATGCAAAATGTCACTGCCATAAATTACCATACATAGACAGAAAACAGAATCATGAAAACTTTACAATGTCACACAAAACTATCAGCTCAACTTCATTCTGACTTCATAGCCACGAGCATCAAGTTTTTGTTTTTTTACATTGCACCAAACCCAGATTATAAAGGGAACAGTACGTCTAATTTTTATTTTTCCAAATACAGATTGTGACAGAATGATCAGACGGACCTAAACCTACATGCTGTATGTCAGCTGTCTACACTTTATGCAATTTTGATCCACAGAATGAACTGAGTCAATAGACTTGAAAAATTAGTCCAAAACTATGCTCCCTATTTGTAATAAAATGATTTGATAATCTAACATGAAAATTTCTACATTTGTATTTTGTTTGAAAGTGTCACAGACTACTAGACTAGGCCATATATATCTGTTTGATGCTTTTTGATATCTAATCTAAAATTTATGATCAAGACTATTGAAATGTGGACAGTATTTACAAAGTGAACATTCAATATTTGACAGAGATTTTGACACCAGCTGGTAAATATATCAGTCACTTTTATGAGTTTGGAACTGATTGTGATTATGATCCTGAAGCTGACTCTACAAGACTTTTTGTGATTAATTCTGAGTATGATTCTCAAGCCAACTATAATGCCCTCGTTCCTACCTCCTGCCAACAATACTGAGTCCAAGACCTTTTCCTGGTTTCTTCATCAACTCAACGGTGATGACATCATAGATTTCTTCTTCCCTATACTGTACATCATCCCTAAACACTATCAGTTCAACTTCAGCTGGAGTCTGTCTCAGTACAGAGATGGCTTTGTCGTGAGTTGCTTCCCTCAAATCTTCACCACTCACCTGTGTATAAGATGGGATATTATTTTTTACTATAGAATGCAATCTTCTGAATTCATTTCCTTTTCTCTCTCAAGGTATAGAATAAGCTCCAGAAGTATGATTGAATTTGCATTTTAACTGTTCAACAGATGGATTTGTACACTGGAGAATGGATGTTATAAGTTTCAAAGCGGGATTCATTAAGATATACATGTATGTACACATGCATGGAGAGGAATGAGAACAGTAAATTCAGATCTATGTTGCAGCATTGGTAAAGTTAAACCTTCTGATAGCCGAAATGCCACCTTCCTTGAACCTACTATATATAAGAGATTCATGTTTTCCAAGACTATGCTAATTTTCAATTTTAAGTTTTTTCAACTTATTGATATTTGCTGACCTATAGATAATCTGAAAAGCAACTTAACTACAATAGAGTAGACAATGGAATAACTCTAACCCTAATGGTTTCATGTTTTGTTTAATCCATTAGAAACACATATTCTACAGCCTAATTTCTATGTTGTCAAACTGCAAATGAAGTTTATTGCTAGTTCTAATGCCATTTATGCGACACATTGTTTTTCTCTTTAGAGCAAGTCTTTCCAGATGATCATAATTTTTCTAAAAATCCAAGTTGAAAATCAATGTATATGAGTATAGTGTACTATGCAAGAATGAAAATGAAAGAATTTTAAATGACCCGCTAGTCCCACTCTGCCACAGAAGCCAATAGGACTGTATCAAACTTGGGAGTGGGGGCAAAGGGTGAAATTCTGGTAACCTTACCTCCAAGATCTGGTCACCTGCCCAGAGTCTACCATCCCTGGCAGCAGCACCATCTTCATACACTTCATGTACTATAATAGCACCCTGTTGGAACACATCAAGCAAATCAAAATGGCTGTTGAATATTTACAAAAGTTTCAATTTGTATTACAACATCAAGCTAAAATTCTGCAATGTCATGTGACCAATAAAACTCATGCCTGCCAGTGCATGTACGTGTCAATTCATTTACCACACAGTGGTCAACATGTTGTAATATTTCATAATTTTAAACAAAACATAATTTCACTCCATTGGTCAATTTTAGTGATGTGATATATTAAATTGGCCAAAAACATTTATAGACAAGTTTTTCACTGAAAAAATGATCCATACAATCTTCAGGTCCACTGCACTGGTCACTTTCTAGCGATGTGATATATTAAATTGGCTAAAAACATTTGTAAACTGGTTTTTCAGTTTAAAAAAAAATGACCCATAAAATCTTCATGTCCATGGCACAGGTCACTTCCTAGTGATGTGGTATATTAGTTAAAAACATTTGCAGACAGGTTTTTCTACCCAAAAACAACCAACAAAATCTCCACGTCTGTTCATACTGCGTCAGTAGGAGACACTGATAGCCGGTGTGTCAGACACCTGGGGGTGGCTTGCACAAGCACTATAGAGAATTCAATACAGTTGACCTTTCTGAGACTTAGGTCTTCAGAAAAAGAAATGTGATTTACAATCTAACCAAAGACATCATTCAAAAGCTATTAGGGAGTCTATCTATCTAACTGAGACAAGCATTAAGGCTCTTCCTTTGGTCGATGTCGATATTATCTAAATTTGTGTGTATCAATTCAACTATATTCATGAAAAGACTTGCTCCTTTTTAGATCCAACACTCAGATATTGCTGGGTCAAGGATTTTTCCATTTGGATGAAAACACAGTCATGGAAGATTACTTTCAAATACACATGACTGGACAAATGTGTTCCCAGTATGATCGACTTGGATTTTTTACATTTTGTCATGTATTCTGACATGAGTGACAACATAACAATCCATACAATATAAATTATGCAAATTATACATAATTATGCAGACAACTCATATCAAAGCCAAACGTTTTTCCAGAGATCAGACCTGAAAATTTGTGTGAAAAGAAGTACAATTTCAACTTTTTGTATGAATCGCAACATTTTAAAAACTATTCGACTGTGTATTTTGAAGAAAAACCATGGCTGCCATAATTGCCATATATATTTTCTCCTCCACACCAAAGTAGTCTAAACTGAACAGTGAAACCTGTCTAAACTGAACCCTTTTCCAAGTCCCATTCCAACAGAACTCTATGTTAAAAGGATCTCTATAAACCAAACATCTGTCCAAACCAAACAATTTTCTAAGTCCCTGAATGGTTCACTTTAGACTTTATCTCTTATTTCCAACATACATTTTAAAATTTGCTAGCACAGTCCGGCATACATGTTATTCCACCCAAAGGAGACCCTTTACATGCCCTGCCTTCACCTCATCATGCCTTGTATTCCCAGGGATACCAACGAACACGGAAATTCCAGTTTCCTTTCCTTGTCTTGACATTTACATCACACGGATGGACAGGTTTTTTCTGATTGCCTTTCCCTCCTACCGGAAAGCTGCTGTCAAATATCCATAGAAACCTCTACACTAAAGGCAATGCATTAGTCACTATCAATTGTATAGCTTTCAAACCTCCCTGTAAATTCGGACTCTAACTTGCTGACAAAACCTGGCTACGAATGTCTACTGAAACAATATATCGATGGTAATAATATAATCTGTTTGTTCATTTATGGTTGTCTACATAACAGAGAATTCTAGTTTTAACGACCTTCATTAGACAGGTGTTAGTCAGGAAGTCTAGATACCCTATGGCTCTCATAAATGTACAGATACAGTAGACTTTGCATGCACACCAGTGTGTGGTTTCAGTGAACTTAGACTAAGATATTGTATATTCCCTGAATGGATCTCTATCATAACACTTGACAGCTTTCCTTACTGCTTATTAACAAACCTATGAAAACTATGGATGATATTAACATCATGAACGTCATTGAACTTGTGACTTTCAAAATCCATTATAGCATGCAGTGTGGTCATATCCCAAGATTATGATCTCCTCATTAACCTGATCAGGTCAAATACAATACATATCAATAAAACTTTACGACTGCTCCGATGAGGTCAGGGCTTCAAGATGATACATGTCAGCGTTACAAAACAGAAAGGCAGCATTTGCTTGAAGCAAGCTAAACATAGCCAACTACAGCTATGACAGGATAAAATTTACACAATATTTTCAAGTTAAACTTGAAATTTCTTCAACATGTTTTACTTTCGTCACATATCTATCACCAGCTGGGAAGACAACATATATGTACAACATACTGATCCTAAAATAAATGTTTTTAGTTTTTGATACTCTTTTAGCAAAATTAAAGTTTTTGAAAACAGGTTCTTGTTGCTTTTCAAAGGATTGCTGACTACAGACCTCTTGCCTAGTAAAATAGTTTTCCTAAATGAACACAAAATTCCTTATAATACAAACAAGTAGCTGGTAAAAGTATTGATGAAGATTATGAAAAGTACCATGACGTAAATTGAATAGGTCGTACTGGGACTGTACCATAATAAACTTGATATTATCAGAGCAATGCATGTACAGTTCATCTTACCAGTAGTGTATCTGCACCTCCCACAATACTGAGCCCCAGTCCAGTCTTCCCCTTTGGTATAACAATGCGGCATTCCTTGCCCGGAGTGATGCTACACGTCTTTGGGTCTTGTGGAGGGCTTGGTGACCGGTGCGGTACCTCCAACTCTTGCGGTTGACTGGATGCTGCTTTGATCGGATCAATTACAGATTTGACTGTGGATGGTAACAAGAAGAACTTTATTTCTCACTGCTTATTACTGATTCTGACTTCTTCATTTTAAACGGAAATGATCAAATGTTTACACCGGAATCTTTAATCACATATGATGATGCAGTTTAAATTCTGTTTGCAAACATTAAAGTTCTGTGCTCAGGACGTAATTTGCTGGTTCTAAATATCAACTTTTTCACAAAAACTTGACATGGATTATCTGTCCTGAGGGTCCAGTTATTGAGAACATTATGTCACCCATGGTACATATTGACAAACACACAACAATCTTTCTCACTATTTAGTAGTTTGAGACAGCCATAAAATAGAGCCAGTAGTACATGAGTCTCAAATTGAGATGAAATAATGTAGGAAAAATGATCAATGCAGGGAATAAAGGGAGCCATAAAACCTGCAAGAGTTGCAATGCCTTGTGGGTAAGATAAGGGACAATTTCAGAATAGGTAGCAACTCAATGAAAAAAGTTTAACCCTTTGAGTGCTGTAATTTTTTCCCTCCAAAATTTTAGTGCAACATTTTATCAATTTTTATTAATTTTTCTGTAAACTTTGTGATAATTTTGGACCAAATGGCCATCACATTTCATTGGCTCCAGTTTTTTATCAAAATTTTGGCAAAATCTGGAAAAAATTTGACTGGGGTACATTTTATACAGGCAGCAAAAATTGACTTTGGCGCTCAAAGGGTTAAGAGATCAGTAATTCAAACGGGTCACACTAAGTCAGACTCTATATTTTCCCTGTTTTTCAGCCTGTCTAGAAATATTTACACCTGGGTCACGTACCTTCTTCATTCAACAAGAAATCATCTAAATTTCTACCAAGACTACGAGTGTTAGGCTTACAGTCTTGGAAACTTTGGAGGCATGCACATTAATTTTTATCACCTACCTAGGTGGCATTACGTTTGTGTTGCAGGTCAAGCAAGAACTCTGAACTGGTCAAAATGAGATGTTCAGCGAACACGAACAAACTATCAACAGAGTACTACGTCTTTGTCTCCAAAGAGCAATTATGCATAAAAATCCCATGAAATTCAATATTTCTCATAAATTACAGATGCTTGTCGTGGCTGGCTATAAATGTGAGATTTTACATTGGTCACACTGAGTGGGCACTCTCCTTTGTCACAAATCTGTGAGCTCAAATATGATCAATGTGATAAATAATGAAGCTGACAATCTTGCTGAGGATGACTCATTATTTATGGACGTACATTTCCTTTATGCAAAGCTCATGATTTTCATCATAGCTGTATAAATTTCTATCACCTTTTCTGATTGCTTTAGGATTTTAGTCACCCTTCCCGTCTGTGTATTTGTGAACCACTGACCATTGCCTGTACGCATTGAATTCATACAACTGGACTGCTAGCCACACACATACTGCATCTGAACTGTTGTCAACCATCATTGACAAATCAACCACAGACTGACGATCAAGTTAATTGCAGCTTGTTTGAAATATTAAACAAATACTGAAAAACTATCAAAAGCCAGCACTGACTGGCACTCAGAGCCTTTGAGGAAAGCTGTTTGCCGCCCTTCACTTCTAAAGTACAATGAACCTGATATTTCAAGATGAGGTTTTTCTGGAACTGACATGGCAAGCACGACAGTTCATTTCCTCGGTGTAAAATGTCAGCATTTCAAGTGTCAGTTTCCTGATGTGGAGAGACAAGGGTTAATGGAGCTCACTGACTGCACAGAAAGTTATTGTCCATGACACACTCATAGCTAACTCTCTGATGATGGAACCTCTCTATGTGGACTGTTAATGTTAGAACACATGCCAGGGACAAAGACATAACATCCATAAGCATGAGCATATACACAGTGTATGAATCAATTACAACCAGTGTTTGGATGGCTAGTTATATTTTTTATGAATTATGTTTTTAGTGATTTTGACACAATGCTGTGATAAGTGTTTGAAACACGTAAGACAACACCAAGGTTTGGTTGATTTTAGATGTGGAGTGATTGCAGTGATTGATTAGTAAACTGTATGATATCCACATGACATGTATTCATTTTGAAATATGTGTGTGCATCTGTGTCTCCAGATGTTTATGAGTGTAATGGACTGTTTCTTTATCCACATCACCAGTACATCCATCTTTCTGGACTAACCTGGTAATGTATATGTCCATCTATCTGTCACCATCATCTATCTATATGTATGTTTGTTTTTTTACACCTCTATCGACCTATTTATCTATCTATCCCACTACCATATCTAGATTTCTCTATCTGCTGTCCATCTTTTTCAGAAGAAAAATATTTTTGTAAACAGTTTTTTCTTTATATATACCACCTGCATACATTGCTTAATTCAAAATTTGGAAAATGAGAGCCTGGTGAACAATGCTTAAATTTGCTGACTTTGTGATCCAAATTCTTCCTCTTCACTCAGAAAAGATAACGGTCTATTCTCAATTGTATGTGAAAAGAAGTTCACCTCAAATTTATGTTTGCCTCTTGTTGTATGCTCTTCTGACCCCTTCTATCTCTTCTTTTCCCAGTGGAGAAATTGATTCTCTAAAACAAACAAATACCACTTTACCCAGGCTATGATCTTCGCTTGTGACAAGAGTTGATCTTCAAATAACTAAAACCTACGGCTTCAACTTGATTTGAATGTGTTAAAAAAGTCAATTCTTACTTGTGGAGTTAGTAGTAATAGTAGTAGTAGTACTAGTAGTAGTAATAGCGGTAGTAATAGTAGTAGTGGTAGTGGTGGAAGATGGTAATGTTGATGATAGTGGTAGCGGTGGCGATGGTGAAGATACCGGATGTTTAGTAGGTGAGTGTTGAGTATCCTGGGTACTTCCAGGCTTACTGGTTGCGGGAGGAGAAGATGGATGCAAGCTGCCGCTGGTTTCGGTAACTATGGTTGATTTAGAGGTGTTAGAAGTAGAACTTGTTGTCATGGTGACTGTCGTGGATGTTAGTGATGCCGATCCAGTGAACTGCTGAGGAGCCACCTTCTCAATGGGTGATTGATTGACAGGTGTCAGTTGAGGTGACCTTTGATTGACAGGTGTCTGCTCTCCCACATCTTCCGACGGGATCTCACCTTGACCACTGATTGTCAGTTGTACGGAGTCTGATGTGTTCTTCAGAATGCTTATTGCTTTTTCTTGGGAGAGGTCTACCAGGGGTTGGTTGTCCACTGCAAGCAGTTGGTCACCGATCTTTACTCGTCCATCCTGTTGTTAAAGAGAAACAAAACATTTGCCTCATCTGGATCAAGGTTTTCTGCACCAGAAGCAACACAATTGTTTTGCAAAATAGCTGCTTCACCCTAAATTATTTCCACTGACGAAGCAAAACCCTTGTAAATTCATGGAACAGAAGATACAGACCTTCAGATACAGTTGACCACAGCTGTTCTAACTTTGCTTCTAAGAGATATTGGACAATTTTTTTGCGAAATTGTGACAAAAAAGTCACTAATTGTAAAGTGTGTAATCAAATATAAAATACTGTCCTTCTGTTAAAACCTTGTGAATTCACTGTAATAATCACAAAATCCATCTATATTTGCTCCTTTTTCATGAAAATATGATATTGCATAATTTTGTGTTATCAAAGACCTAATCTTTATTTCATATCTTTTCAAAAAAATTCAACAATCCTTTCAAAGTCACGAACAAAATTAAGGTGTCACATTGCAAATTTTGGTGCCAGAGAATCATATTACCTTAAATTAACCAATATTAGAAATTAAAATTGGTGACCATCCACAAGTTTACTCTGTAAAAATTCTTTTTTCAACTTTCACAAAAATAGGGCTGAAAAATTTGTTTACTCGAAGAGCTTGAGCACCAAGCTGGCTCATGAATGATGTGTTTTACCTGAAATGCTGCTCCACCAACTGTAACATCCTTGACAAATATTCCTGATTCTCTGGCCTGTATTGCAAGACCTAGACTTCCAGCACCCTGCAAAGTCAATGCAATCATTATCACCATTCTTTATATAGACTCATTTTTATTCAGTGTCAAAGATTTGTCATTGAAAATAAATTATCACAAATACATACATATATCATGCAATTTGGAAGGAAATCAAATTTGATATAATTATATTTTTGTCTTCAAAATGTGACAACACTGCTTGTTTATTCAGAATTATACAAAAATAACACTGAAAATTTTAATAGATTTGGCCTGGTGAAGTAACAAAATTAGTTTGATCAAATGCTATTAAGTATTGCAAAAATGCAAGATCAGGGGCTCCACACCCCATCACTATCCCCTGATGGTTTGATACTATTTTTTATGGGGTTATAGAATTTATACATTTTCAAGGTAGGGATGAACAAGTTTATCCATAATCTTCATCATTCTGGCATTTGGCAGTCAGTCTATATCACAATATAGTATAATAAAATGCTTCCTACAACTCCTATTTGTGGTCTTTGGTATGTCAGTTGTCTCCACATTGCAAGAGGTACTCTACAACTGCAATAGCTTTAATACTTCAAGTTCCTACTTTGAGACATACAAACAATGACATGTCACGGATTTTCCTCTAATTCAAATGTCAGCTACTATATTTCCATGATAAACATTGGCAAATATTATCTGTTCTGAACTAAGACTTTCTATATTAACAACAACAACAACAACAACAACAACAACAACAACAACAACAACCATTCTCATCCACAGAGGGGGATATACCAATTTGTGAGATTCCAAAAGAAATGTGAATAACATTCAGTACAATGTCCTTGTCTGTATTATCCAATAAGAAAAGAATGCCAATGATTTCAAAATCTTCAAGGAACCTGCCCTCACGTCTTGAACTATTAAATTCCTCACTTTTCCTTAATCACTTTTTATGAGATTTCTGATAACATTATCTCACTTTTCTCATTCCAGACCAGAAAAGTGAACCAGCCCAAGATTGAGGCTGCTTTTATGCTACAGTGGTCCTATCGGCACTATACACTGACCATAAAACATTCACAGTTAAATAGCCAACAAAGCTGTTCATAAAAATGTGATTCTGAGCAGTTTTTTTGCAGGTGTGAGAGTGAGTGGAGAGAAGGTGGGTGTGCAATTTATATTATCAGTATGTGGGAAAATTGTATTCTTTTCCTAAGTGGGCAGCTTGGAAAATAGCCTAGTGGGCGTAAGGAAGTGTATACTGTTTCAGCTAGTGCATGAGATTTGCCTGTGAGAAGGCTCGAAAGGTAGTGGGAGTTTCTGGTGGTGAATTGAGAGAGAAGGAAACATTGAGTAGAATAGGAAATTTTCAAATAACAATGGAAGGAATCAGTTATGCACAGGTTCCACTCTCCTTTTCACATCGGTTCTCACATACCTTTACCATTACATGTTTAAGTACATCACTGATTAGAATTTTGCCAAATCGGCTGATTAGCTGCTCCTAATGCCCTTCGAGTCTCTCAGTCTCCATGACAATTTTCCTAAAAATGATTAAGATGCTTACCTTTTGAAGAGTGATTGTTTGTACATTTGGAAACTGTGAAAAATCTATCCTTCGTCCATGGCTTGGAGAGCCATACTGGTTTGCTATATTGTTATCAAGGTTTGCAATGCCCCTTTTAGGAGTGCTGTGAGGTGAGAGTCTGGACCTCTCTTCTGCTTGTATTTCACTCTGATGAGAATTAAGAGAAGAAAACTATTTTTTTACTATAGGCTGGTTATTCATGTATGTAACAACCAATGAATGCACAGTGCAGGAAACAGTGTAACAACCAGTGAATGTACAATGGAAACAATGTAACAACAAGTGGATGTACGATGGAAACAATGTAACAACCAGTGAATGTACAATGGAAACAATGTAACAACTAACAGCAATAAAGAAACAATGTAACAACCTACTTTTGAGGAAACCATGACTTCCTACTCTGATGAGTTAAGCTTTGTGCACACCTACCCTTCCTCCTATGATATACTAGTACTCAACCAGTTCAAACCAAGTATGGGTAAATTGTGTAAAGTTTAAAGGGGCATATTCATGTGTCACACTTACCATTCTTGGAATATGTGTTTATCTATCTAATTAACACCTTGCAAACCTTTATATTTCATTGAATTTTAAATCAGTTGAAACAATTTGCTTTCGATTTAATCTCATGAGCAATATGCCTGTTAAAGGGGCAGTCCTCAATCCATGGTTCTGCCATTAGTTCTTGTTGACATTGGGTATTTACATAGTGTTGGCCCTTTGTTTTCTATTAAAATTGTTATCAAGATGGTCGATTTACTTTCAGATATCTGATAAACAACCTGCCCCTTTAACTTAATTGTGCTCTTTGGCATGAAATGTTGAACTTTTTAAGGTTTTAAATATTATTCTTTAAAGTACACTGTGTCTTTAACTGAAATAAAAGAAGTCAAGTTATGAACCAAGTAATGAAGGCCGTACAAAATGATTTGACCACAGTATGGATTACCAGAGTAGAAATGTTACATGTAACATATTGTTTATAGTCATTTTACAAGTTACGCACTGCAATGCAGGCAGCAGAGGTGGCCACAAAGCCTGGCAAAAATAGTAATACAAGTATCGCTGTTGGGCTTTATTGCAAGGTTAGACGGCGACAGAGTAAGATTGTTGTAATTTACAAGAGGTTAGTTTGATGTTTCCGTTTTCATTGCCAGTAGCATAATGCAGCTTGCCTATTTACAGTAACAACAATGAAGTGTTAAAAATAAAGAATCAAAGAAATCTGATGTGAACTCAATGTGACATCACAAATAATAATGCTATCAGTGGATGGAAGAAGAAAAGACTATTCTTGGTAACATGACATTTAATGTACGCATTGGTTAAACATTTGAGCTTGAATGAACAGTGGCTGTTAAAAAGCAGATAAAATACTTGCTGGGTGGTATGGTATGGTTGTATATGACATTTTTCTCACTGATAAGATTGCATACTTCAGACAACACATGGGTTAAAACATATCCATTAAACTATTTTCCTCCATATTCTGTTTGTCTATTCATTTTTTTTTCCATGACAATATTTTTTTAATACTTTTGGTCAAGTGATAAAAGGCATGTCTAAAATTCACATTCCACAGGATACAGCGACAGGTTTTGGTTTGATGTCCTGCAGTTGGTGATGTAAGGTTGTCGCAATAACAGTGTTTTTTATTATATCATATTTCCCAATGAGACTATATGAGACAACCCCTGCAGGTTTTACATTTTCAGAAAGCCAAGTATGCATGTATCTCATCTTAGCTTTGGTAAACATGATCACATGTACCGGTAGATCAGAAATAATTTAATCTACTGACGGTATGAGAGAAAAACCTAAATCACAACTGGCATGTTATAACGCAGAACAATTTGAACACAAAATTCCTGCCATATATCACAGCTACAGTCTTGTGTTGCAAAGATTGTATCCACGCAAGCCAATCAAAGTTGAGTAAAAAATTTTACTGATACACAAGCAAATACTGAAATTCCTGTCTGATAGCAAGAAAAACTTCTTAGCAATTTTTTCCAACATATTATGGTTTTTGACTTTGACACAACAACACATGCCAGTATAAAGTATAGAACTTCTACTAAGGTGCCAGCTTAAGGTTTCAACACAGAACATCTGTTTCTAAACCAACTTTTTTGCTGAAATATAGGCTCCACTTTCTTTCGCTTCAACACATGTACATACCATACCTTTTTATTGTTCTAAAAGCATAGAACAGTTCATTCAAAGGTGTTACAAAAAAGATGGGGATAATTTAATTCTCCAGAAAAAAAATTCTACAAACATATGACTAGTACAGCAGACAATAACCCTCAGCTATGTTGTGTATTGATTCTATGAAGTTGTCATAGCATGAGTACATTACCTTTGATTTGAGTGTTGGGTAGAAATGTACAGGAGCCACTGCCAACTGATCTATATTATCTTCATTTCTGATGATGACTAGTTTGACTATGTTACCCTGTATTCCTTTGATAATAGCAGAGGCATTCTGGTGACTCCTACCGTATAATACTGTACCATTTATCTTCAAAGGAAAAAAAAATCAGAAATCATGAATGACAAATGCGTTAGAGGTCAAGAGACATCATAAACAGTAACTGACAAAACTTTTGCAAAATGTATAAATCTGCAGAGCTGTATACGACAAGACATTCTGTAGCCTTTGAACCCTGTTTGGGGTTAGTCCTCACATGATGTCATAGTTTGCATGATGTTATAGTTCATAGGTCAAGGTTCAAAGGGTTAATGGAAAAGTGTCCCTAACAATCAGGTTTTACTAAGTAAACTAGCATCTTTTGATTAAAATTCAATTTTTACCAAAGGTTCATGGTATTGATTTGCCTTCTGGGAAAATTACCTTCACTGAGAAGTGAATTCAAACCCCCTCCCCCCAAATTTGTAACACACATCTGCTTTGATTACACCATGGTAACTCTGCATGGTAGAATTGATACAAATTTCTACATTTCTCTCTGGGATGGAACAAACCTATTTAGTGTTTAATCCAGGGACAATGATTGATGTACACTCAGTGATCCTCAAAAATTTGGTAGTCCTACAAACAGGTATCATCTACCACCATTAGTATGAGCTGGCTCTACTGGACTACCAGATTGGCAAATCAACTAGCCCAGACAGAACATTCCGCTATGGTTCCCAGACCAAGGATCACTTAATTTGCTCATTCCTGTTGTATGACAATGTTGTCTGTATAAAAGTTGAGACAAAAAGACTTGCCATGTGCAACTTAATAGAGAAGTTGTGATTTTAATACCTCAAGAATTTCATCTCCTACTTTGATTCTACCATCCTGGGCAGCAGCCCCGTCAGGTCTGATCCCAACGATGAAAACACTGGCTTTGTTCCTGTCTTTGTTCCCTGCCAAACTGTGCAGAAATCAAGCAAAAGTAGTGAACATTGGTTACATTATAATGAAATTAAATAAAATTGCAAACCCAACAAATACCCACAATTCTATCAAATTTCATCATCACGGTTGAATAAATCTATTTTGATTAATTTCTCTAAAGTTAGCTGCATGTATTTCCATGCATGTAATTGACAGTTTAAGATATATGTTATGACTGTGTCAATGGTCACCTAGTTTCAAATATTCCCTGGAGACATGTTTTTGAAAAAGTTTCCTGTTGTGTTTTTGTATGCAAATCTACATGAAGCCACAGGCACTCGGAACGTCGAATGTGGTACATGCAAAAAAGGCCAGTTAACTTTGACGCTACCATACACTGAACACTCTAGTGCCTGTGTATGTGAAACCTTTCAGAGACAAGCGCATTAACATCTGTCATATCAGATTACAACAAGACATGTTGATGTAAAGTTTGTGGATGTAAAGTGTATTCTATATCAAACTACATGTATATGTACGGAATAGTAACAAGGACATGTCATCTACAATATATCCAAATAGCACTGAGATTTTCATGGTGGCTATCAAACCAACCTCTTCTTTCCAAAATTATCTTTCATGATGATGAGGCTGGACAAATTATGATACAATGTTGAAAAAACATTAGTTTTAGGAAAGTTTTTCCATGAACTTTTCAGTTGAAACAAAGTGGGCTTTTATCATTCATACAGCGTGACATGAGACACAAGCAGACATGTCAGCAGATGACATCAATACCAATAGACAGTTTGCGTGAGCGTAATCACACGTAATTTATTCACTCTGCTCATTGTAAATATTTGTCCTTGCAAGATCACTTCATCTTTCACAAGACATTCTGTGCCGCATGCCATGCCCTGTGATCATTGAACTCACAATGTCTATACACTGATCACTGTGAGATCTATAGATCACCGCACACAGTATGTATGTTAACTTTGCCTCAACAGAAGATCAATTACCACAAATGACGTCATAAGGTATAAGGATAAGACGTTTGACGTCATAGCTAAATGCTGTACAATAAAACTGTCTTTTTCACGGTGTACTATAAAGTATCACATTTTTCAAGCCTAGTGCTGGTATTCCATTTTGTTTGCAAAGATCCAAGACTTCTATATATTAGAATGTGTTGGCAAATTTTGAATTTATTTGTCAATCGTTACAAAATTGAACCAATAAATTCTTTCCTAAAATTTTATGGAACATTAATTGTCATATTCGTCAAAGTTTGAAGTGAAGTAAGGTTGCTAACATGTTCTTTCTGTGTATAAGGATTTCCAATAAATAGAAGTTACAGATTGATGTACAAACTAAACTCGCAGCAATTTAGGCACAATTATTGTTTGTTAGACAGAAATAATTTCCCAGTTAAACGCATTTTATAGTTTCTTCAGAACGCTTTGAGAGGACAAGTTGTTATCACCATGTTTGTTATTGGCAATATGTTAGGTCATTTTTTTTTATTGTCCTTTTATTCTCTCAAGAGGCTCACTGTAAAAACACTAAATCAACACAACCAAGGTCTACACGAGTAAAGTCAGCTGCAGGACACTCACCTCAGTCCAAGGCCGTATTCATTTTTCTCAAGCTCTATAAGGAACAGTTCTCCCGGTATGTCACCATACTTGTTTGAAATTTTTTCTGCAATTGACAAGAACGGGAGAACACAAACATTTGTGAAAACTCTATATAAAGTTGATAACCATCAGTCTGTCGGGTATATGATATTATTTATTAAATTAAATTGTACATCTAAATTAACATATTATACACTAAGATTCATGGCAAATGTTACTATCATTTCACACATTCCCTCTATTCATACCAACTGTGTTTTTATTCAGTGCTTATATTAGTTTTGATTCTCAGCATGCTTGTTGTGACCTTGTTCTGTCACAGATACTTCCGGTATTTTAATAGCAGACTGGGCCTTTGAGTACGGCCTGACATTCTGAAGTTTACGGTTCAATAAATGGAATTTGTAGTGATATACGCTACAGAACCCTCATAGTTGTGTGTAGTGATAACTTATATCATAATGATATCTGCTGACAGGTAATAAATTCAGCTCAGAATTTATCAATTTTGCTGTCTTGCACATCTTGTGAAGTGCTTTCTCGAGTTTTTTCATTATAAATCACATGAGAATGTACAGATATTGCTTTTCTATTGTTAATCTGTGTGAGAAACTTTACATGAGAAAATTCATTAAACAAAATAAGACAAATGATAAATGAAATAAAATGAGATCTGATTATTGGCAGTTTTCATGAATGATAAAAAGAAAATAAAGAAAATAAACGTTTTTGATTCTGACAAAGTTATAAAGCAGTTTGCCAAGAGACTATAGGACCGCATTTTAAAGTATTAATACGTAACAGTTCTACACTTAATATTTCTGCAAAGTATACCACTTTACTCTTAAATACTTTTATCGAAATTTCCCTTCTTCACAACATGACACTTTGTTATATTGGTCATTTTGAGAGGCGGAAAAGGCAACGCCGAAGGGCTATATTTTGCTTCTGAATAGATACTAATACAAGTCTGGTGATAGCCATGTATAAACGTAGGCAATTGGTCCACTATACTAGATAGTAGTAGTGCACTATGCAGGAATCTCGGAGGAACGCAGCTATAGAACACTGCAGGCAAGAAAACATTCTGCAGGGTTGTGTAAGGGGATCCATGCACGCTTACGCAGTTCATATCTTACAAAGGTTGGCTAATAATAACCAGCCAGAGGGGATACATGCTCGCTGCAAAATCTCCAATCACTGAACTGCAACTGAAGAGCTGAGAGTGCAAGCTGCCGTATGTCAGTTCAGACTTTGTACAAGGCTTTCCTGAAGATGTCTGGTCTACATACCACTGATGATAGTAAGGCTAATGCAGCTGTGTGAAAGCTAATACGCAGCCAACCAGCTGATTTTGAAAAATTGTAATCAGAGGATTTTTACATAAGCCATCTATTTTGTATTTTGAACAAAATTCAAATTTTGAGTGGGAAATACTTGGTCTTCATGTCTGCTCTCCACCTAGAATATCACAATTTTCCCCTGCCATCAATTATTTTTCCCCTCGCCCTATTCCCCACACTAAATCTCCACACTAAAATCCTTCTCACTGTATGCCCCTATGCCCACTGTAGCCATATCTTTACCACTTCTAGCTTTCTCCCTTCCCATTGGAAGAATCCTTAGAACAACCAAATCATGCTCCCTGCTGGCCCAAATTTTCTCATGAGCTATTACATTTCACACCTGCCCATTCCCAAGCCTGGTGATGTGTAAAAAGTTTGCCACTTTCCAAGCCAAGAAATCACTTACAAACAGCAATATGCACACATAGCTACAATGGCTGCCCCTATGAGTCCGGTGACAGCTGTCACAGATCCAAATCAAAACTGCAACAGTTAAGTGTGGAGCTGTACGAAGATATTGAAGGGATTGAGCTACACGCATTCACAATAACTTTTTTCCATCTGATCTCAAATATTGTGGAGAGGGTGATTTTCTCAACTTTATAAAGGTCACAATTACTACCCCAGGAATCTAGAAGGCAGGGGGAGTTGACAATTTCTGCTTTGTTTCACAGAAGGAATGGGAGGGATGAGGTGAAAGTGGCTTGTTTTCTACAATCAACCACAGCAAGAATGCAAATTGAAGGAACATTCTGGCATGTATGTAATTCCAAAAACTTTATCATGCATTTCAAATTCACTTCTGATAAAATATTGATCTACAACACACCGAGGCTTGTAACCAATAGATCACACTTGACTGATTTTCTTGCATGAGTGCAAACAGTTAAAGATAGGTTTTGTATCATCAGTAAAAGAAAATAAAGCTACAGTACATTTCAAATGTGAATCACTGACCATGTCTTTTTTCCTATTGCTCTTTTATTTCACCTTTCAGATTGTGATGTACTGTCTTTAATGGGTAGAATCCTGAATCATATTGCAACTTTATCATGCAATTTTGCAAAAAGATTTAAATTTTTCAAGTAAATGCGGTGATGTATACAGTAGAAGAAGCAAAGGAAATGGCAAAATTATTTATAATGTGTGCTTTGAGATATGAACACAAAAAGTTGATTGAACACGTGGGTAATTCTATTGAAAACAAGATATCAGGGGAGACTGCAACAAAGATACACTCCATTATTGATCAACTCCACCTTAAAATTGAAACACTCTGTTACGATGCTAATATTCATACTCTGTAACATTGCCTATGTGGTTTTGATATGCAAACTGATTTGACAAAATGTGAATGCCAACGACAGATATGTCCTTTATATGAAACACCTTGTTCAGTAATAAATTGTAGATCGGTTAGAAATATGTCATTTTATCTGAGCAAAATCACAACTCGTCTTCCATTCAACATGAATGAGTGCATGTCACACCGGAACTAAGTTCACAAGGGTATAAAAATAAATTAAGATGCACTTGAAAAATGCTTTTCACCTTTAGCCATCCTTTCAAACGATCCCCTCTCCTGTCCTTATAATGTTTTATCCCTGCTTGTACCCAGAGACACATAGATCTGGGAATATTGAGAATCACAGAACAGATCAAGAACTGACATAGTAACCCCAGGCCATCTGACCCCAATCATACAAGTCTGCGTACAGAGCATGTATGAAATACTTGACATATCATATTACCAAGGCAACCAAACTTGCTTCAGCTGTTTCTCAGCAGTCTCAAATTCTTTGTCCTGTCATGAGGTCAGGTTTTCTTTCGAACACAGAAACCAAAGCAATATGTTTGCAGAGGAAATTGATTTTATCTATAATTACATGTCAGTGTTGTGTGAAGAGAAAAAACAAATACTTTAGGATAGTTTATCCTGTATTCCTTGAACCATTGATGTCCACTGCAACTTTGAAAAGAGCACCAAATATTAAAAGCAGCTACTCCTGTTGCCCAGGTTTTAAAAGTTGTCATTTTATGAGTAGGAACTGTACAGCCATTATTCAAAGCTGAAAGTAAAATGTGCAGTCACTGTTAATAATATAGAAAGTAATGACTCTCAAGTGAAATGTAAAAGTATGCATACACAAAAGGATATAAATATATTATATATATGTGATACATACACACATATATATATATACATTATATAAATATATTTTATATGTGATACATACACATATATGTATACATTAAATATATGTGATACATACACATATATGTATACATTAAATATATGTGATACATACACATATATGTATACATTATATAAATATATTATATATGTGATACATACAAATATATACATACATTTATGTACATGCACATATGCAGAAATACATGTACATATTACGGTACTAGTACATGCTGTAAAACACCTTGAATTTAATAGCTGCATGCTTTTTTAGCGATTTGGATTTTGATTGCAATCAATGGGTTTTTGATTTAGCTGAAAAGACATTTTCACCATAGTGAATATGGGGAAAATTTTAAATTACTGGCATTTTAAATTAGCGAATTTAAACACTTAGCTAAATTAGCTAAAAAAGAATGCTGGCGAAAAAGACTTCTTTTACAGTACATTGTGTTCATACACTGATCTTTGAACACATGCAATTCATTAGACATGCATATATCTGATTCAGAACACATGCCAGATTGATGAAAATCATGGGCAAACATGATGAATATATATTTTGGACCTTTAAACGTTTTATTTCTTCAGCGGGATTATGACAGAACACGACACCGGCAAATAAGCCTCCAGTCTCACTTTGTATAATTACCATTAGATTCACATTTGCTCATTTCCACTGTAAACACTCCACTGGAAACACGCAGTCCCCTGAGGGGGGTTTAAAACCACGATACAATGCACAGGGATTGGCTGAACCAGATTACATCAGTGTCAGCTTTCAAAAAGTGCTGACTCGGATGCCTGGCAGTTCATTTCACGTGTCTTGCCGATTCTCATCACAACGTCAATCACAATCTATGACACAGTCACCCGGGCCTTTTCCATTCTCCCGGAAAAGTAATGCATATAACATTGAACGATCCGGCATCCCTTTCAGTGTAAGGTCCACAAAGCTGATGAGCGTAAAAGCTGTTGTATTTCACACAAACTGATTCAATATGCCGTGCAGAAGTAATGGCACTGTCTTAATTGCAGTATGCAGAGGAATGCAGCTGTAAGGTCATCAATGTAGAATACAAAACATTTTATACTTTGATCGATACTGGACAAAATTATCTACATTTTCCTCAACAAGCCTCACTTCTCTAGCCTGTACATATTAATCAGCTAAACCTGATACACCGTACATAGTACAGTCAAGTGTCAGACCTGCATGCACTGCTATATCATGACCTACTGCATCGCACGGCCTCTTTAAAAAATTTATCCCACAAGAAAAAGATGTGTTTTGACACAGTAGTCCCCAAAGAAGCTACCAACAGGGAAGCACAAACATTGCAAAGTGCTCTTCAATCCCGCTGGTCACGAGATTGCCTCATCATTTCCATGAAAGAAAAAAATAACTTTACTCGGAGGATTAAGGTCTTTAAGCCCTCTGCATGTGGTGAAGGACACTTCCACATCGGGGCTTTTCTAACCCACAAGCAATAATTATTCAGGACTTACAATATCATTACATCGGTCATTTTTTCCCCTGATGATCAAACATCTTCACGAAAACATCAAATCATCTCTCCTGTCGGGCACTGAAGGGAAGGAAAATCAATAAAACAACCTGACCAATCAATACTGCCATCAGAGGACAAAATCCAGTTGCCATGGAAACTATCAGAACTTTAATGAGAAAAGCTAAGGCAAACATGTACAATCAGAAGCATGCTTTTTTTTTGAGAGCCACAATCTAATTAGATTTCAGGAAAGATAGAATGAAAGAAAGTATTTTTCCATGCAGCTGTAAAAAGCTAATTCAGTTTGAGATATATGAAATATGTGAAGAGTACAAGTTAATTAACTTAAAGCTAGATTATCAAACGCTGTACATATGGATAAGAAATTCTTTTCAAGGAAGCAATCTTGAAACATGCATACCAACGGCTTCTGAAGTATTGTGTGCTATCTGTGCCTGGAAAGAAAAATCCCATTAAAAAAATTCACATGGATGCAGTTGAATTCTTATCTTTAACAGAAGAGGAAATATTTAGGAAAAGTTCTTTTGTTTTACCATTTATGAAAAGCTCTGTTTCATCTGGCATGCTGGCAAGCAGAGTGGTTATGAAGCCATAGACGATATGTTTTCTGCAAGTTCAGACCAACTCATCCAGTCCATCACATTGAGGGAGACGACGACAGTGGCAAACTCATGCAGCTCATGGAATCCGAAAACCTAAACAAAGCCCAGCACTGTCAAAGCCTTTCAAGATTCTGTGTGAGATTCTAGCATCCTCAAATGCACCGGACGATCACAGGTAATATCCGCACAGATCCGGCAAGCAGAAAGACAGGGCCTGGATATATGCCTGTCAGATTCCTCCACAGTCCTCCTCTGTCCTAACACAGCTCCTGGACTTCAAGATCCATCAGAGACAGTGACAACAACACGAGTGTGAGAGAGAGACCTGCCAACTCAGCCACACTGACCCTTCAACTTGATGAAGCAGAAATCCTAACAGAACTGCACACTGAGATTACCGATGCATGACAGCAGCCATCAGTGTATAATTGCCCACGACTACGTGATGCACATTTGATTATGTTCTTGGTACAATACAGCGACACACTTAAATATACCATGGATAATACACTCGTCCAAAGTCTCTCTATTAAACCTTATAAATGATGACAGCTCAGCTAAGTGGGCTTCAAACCACTCAGTCAACTCCAAATAACTCTCTCCCTCCCATTTATCATTGTAAAATACTTTCCTTGAAGTTATTTTGATATCGTGATTGAACTGCTATGAATTTCATTAACTTTTTTTTTGCAAAATGGGGATAATTGACTTTGATTGTCCATTATGTACTCTACCATGTAAGTGTTTGGAAAACATAGTTGTTCTATGATTCCCTTATTCCCTTATTCTTGAAATTAAAAACTGCAGTTATTTTTTTTCCTCATTTATTCATTAATTCATTCACTCTTGCAACAGTGCCATCAGTTAGTGAGATGATTAAAGAATGATTGATAAAATAACAATATTTTACTGAAGACAAAGATGACAAACTGCAAAATAACACCACACTCAGAAATTATTTGAGGCAAAGAAGTCTACTTTATCAAAAGCTGTAAAGAGTTAATGAATATGTTACATGTAATTGTGCTACACTGCAAATTAAAGAGAATGAAATTTGGACAACAAGCCCTGTTATTCCGAAAATATACCATTTCCTATGTTAGTACGTATGTTTTTCAGGACCTTAATACTTAAGTTCAAGTTGAAGCTTTTCCATTTCTTTACTTGTTACAAATTTTCTTTTTCATTAGATTTTTTAAGTTTTAAAATAATTTCGATTACACACACAAATACCATTATGAGTGTGACAAAATTAGTAAAAGGTGCAAAACATGTTTACATCGATGAATAAAACCCATCATCAAAGCAAGGTATAAGTATGTTAAACTGAAGTTATAATACGACAACAGATACAGACTCTACCTTCAGTATAAAGTAATCAAAATATGATAGATTAGATGGTGTACAGTTTCAAACCAGATAATTACTGGGTGGTGGTTGTCATAAAAAAAAATTAGCAACAGATAGATGGGAGTGCCATGCAATTTCAACACAGAGATTTGATAATGCCACCAGGGTACATTACCCTGATGAGAAAGTTGCAAATTGCCAGCTGAATGACAAACCATTACAGGCAGATTATGAAGGAAAACAATTTAATCTTACAATTAACTGACGTGAAAAAATATCAAGATGACATGAAGAGACAGTCAATTATCGTTTTGTGATTAAAATCATGTCAATCGCCGTGGGGACTAATGTAAGATGATGCTACTATCATTTGATGTCAGTTCAAACGTAACCTGCCTATAACCATCATATCTACAATACTGGTCCAAATACATCATCGTTAGAAACACCATACGACCAAGCTGCATTAATCAACTTGAAGTGTTATTCTTCAGTATTTTTTCTGCATTCTGTATCCTCTTTTCATACGAACTCAAGCTAACTGTTTACTTCTAATTTTTATGTAGACAACCTATGGCAAGCTTACCAAAGATTTCAATATCGGCCAAAAATATGAACAACATGTGTGTATAAAATCAAGGTATGAAAATATATTTGGACTCTCTGATAGAAAAATCCTTCAAACAGCAAAATGGCATGGAAGAAGTTGGACTGGCCAATGAAAAGATAAAGCATGAAAACATCAAAATAACTACAGTATGATAGCACCTTTTCCTAGCATGGAAACTTGCATTGGATCATATCAAAGTTGGACATTGAGAATGACACCCGGGGAATGACATTACGAAGGCACAACATACCAAAGTAATAATACATGTACATTGGCTAGTTTTGCAATATTCAAATTGGATAAAGGTCAATGGTTAAATAGACATGTCCAGGTGACAGAATTTGTGCATTTTGAGAGAAACTTTAAGAACATTTTTTATCAGTCCCTAATGACATTATACAGCACATACAACAGACTCAAAGGAAGGCTCAAGGGTCATTACAGAATGATAAATGCATGGAGAAACCCTTGATATTCTGTAAGTCTAGTTGTATCAACAAAATTGTAAATTGAATCCATAATGCCGCCATTAAACATCTATCTCAGACAATGTATGCCAAGTCACTTTTGAAGAAACATAGATGAATTTCCAGTGATGGAGATATACACTACTCCTACACAAACTTTTCAAAAGGGTACATGATGATTCACGGCAGGAGTTTAAGAGGAATTTCTGATCCCCGTCAGTTTCCAGGAAAATTCTACACATACAGCTCTAGAAATGCTTAGGTTTGTTTGGTTTTTTTTGGCGTAGGACATGATACATTACTTCAATTTATGTTTTTCCTAATCCAGATCTTTCTTTCTCTGAGTTAGGGATACCTCCTAATGTACTTTCAGGCCAGCTCAGCTTATCAATGTTAACTCCTGCACTTCAGATCATCATATCTTGTCTATTAAAGTTTCTCCATATTTGGTCATAAAAATTTTCAACACTTCACAAAAAGAATCACTTTTTGTGAAAATATCATTGTGTCATTTTTTTCAAAACAGAATGAAAGTACAGATTGCAATGATGCAACACAACTAATTTCAGCATATCTCCATGAAACGACTGCACATTTGTGTTAACTTTCCTAAAATGTTAGTAAACCAACACTGTATATCTTGACACACTACGATGACTGTCCACTGTGTACAGATCTATCCAAAAGGCATGACAAAATTCTTGAATGTACAGGAAATATTACACCAAAATATCAGAGTATAATTTACCATGTTAATCTACAGATCATGGGTTGGCAAGTGTAACTGTACATCAAAATTACACATGACAAAATTACACATGACTACAAAAATTGAGCTTGCTTTCATTTTTTTCAATTTCCGGTACCTGTCAAAATCATTATCGATTACAATCCTTCAAACAGAATGTAACATACATCTTGATACGAGATATCTTCAGGGTTTTTTACTTTAATCTAGGGTATTTGATATCTCTGCAAGAATTTTAACTGACAATGGAAAATAAAGGTGCATGGTTGGTCTTCTATAAGCTCAATGTCACATCCATCTGCTGTCCCCAGGAATGGGCTTTGTACCCTTGACAACTTGGATGTTACCAGTCAGTGTTTAATGCTTTGAGAGTAGTGAGCCCCTGCAGCAAAAAATTCAGATATCTTCTCACTGTAAACATGATATTGGCTTGTCTACACAAATTCATGCTTGTGTTTTCGTTCTGTCTCTGCCTTTCTTTAACCAGCATATAATGTTCACTTCCCAGAAGTAATGACGTGCAGTGAAAGGTTTTCATGCTGAAAGTGAACATCTAAACAAAATAATTTTTGATGAGTGAATGCACGAGTTCCTCGGATAATTTTACGAGAATTCAACAAATCAAAAATTGATCAAAATGCTAGAGTTCATGTCCACCACTCCCTGTTGTATCGGCATTTTCAATCACTTCAAAACTCAGGCAGTATAGATATGTTTGAATGCATAATTTATCGTTTCATACCCACTGATACAAAATTTTCCATTAACGCTTCACTGTTTACAAATGCTTTAGATTTCATACCCATGGGGCAATCTCTCCAATAGTGTTCACTTTTTTCCTCTATCACCGAGCACGAACAAAAAGATGGTTTGTAAAGTTCTACTACTTAGATGGAGTAATACAGATTAGAATTATTAGATCGCAACGATTACATATCTGAATACAATCCTCATTTCAGCATATTTCCATGAATTAATTAAACAACTGCACACTTGTGTAAACTTTCTTAAATGTTAATAAACCAACACTGTATATCTTGACACACTATGATGACTGTCTAGTGTGTACATATCTATCCCAAAGGCATGACAAAATTCATGAATGTACAGGAAATATTACACCAAAATATCTGAGTATAATTTACCAAGTGAATCTACAGATCTTTGCAACACTTGATGAGTTGGCAAGTGTAACTGTACATCAAAATTACACATGGATACAAAAATTGAGCTTGCTTTCATTTTTTTCAATTTCCGGTACCTGTCAAAATCATTATTGATTACAATCCTTCAAAAAGAATGTAACATACATCTTGATACGAGATATCTTCAGGGTTTTTTACTTTAATCTACTGTATTTGATATCTCTCAAAGAATTTCAACTGACAATGGAAAATAAAGGTGCATGGTTGGTCTTCTATAAGCTCAATGTCACATACATCTGCTGTCCCCAGGAATGGGCTTTGTACCCTTGACAACTGGGATGTTACCAGTCAGTGTTTAATGCTTTGAGAGTAGTGGGCCCCTGCAGGAAAACATTTCAGACATATCCCCTCACTTTATAAATGATATTGGCTTGTCTACACAAATTCATGCTTGTGTTTTCGTTCTGTCTCTGCCTTTCTTTAACCAGCATATAATGTTCACTTCCCAGAAGTAATGACGTGCAGTGAAAGGTTTTCATGCTGAAAGTGAACATCTAAACAAAATCATTTTTGATGAGTGAATGCACGAGTTCCTCGGATAATTTTACGAGAATTCAACAAATCAAAAATTGATCAAAATGCTAGAGTTCATGTCCATCACTCCCTGTTGTATCGGCATTTTCAATCACTACATACCCAAGCAGTATAGATATGTTTGAATGCATAATTCATCGTTTCATACCCACTGATATAAAATTTTCCATTAACGCTTCACTGTTTACAAATCCTTTAGATTTCATACCCATGGGGCAATCTCTCCAATAGTGTTCACTTTTTTCCTCTATCACCGAGCACGAACAAAAAGATGGTTTGTAAGTTCTTCTACTTAGATGGAGTAATACAGATTAGAATTATTAGATCGCTACGATTACATATCTGCAGCTGTCCTCAACAATAAATCACACCAAATTCATCAAATATTGATTATGCCTTCTTGTATTGACTGAAATTCCACCAGCTTTATCCAATAGTCTCCTGGAGGTACAAGACCAGCTCTATTTAATGTACAAATAAACCGCAGTGCCTACTGCGGGATTGTGACTGATGTTTGATGGGGCGCCCTGACTTGAATACCAACTACAAGAACCGAGTTCCCTAGAAACAAACTTTTGAATTGATCGGTAAGGAGTACAGCAGAGCTGAAATTAGATTTAGAATAATCAAATACATTTTGACAAGTATGTGAATGGAAGAAAGGACGTATTGTTAGAATTGACTTTTGCAAGGAGTATGAAAATGAACAAGTCCAATTGGAAATGGAAAAATAAAAATATGGCATGATAGAAATTATTTTGCAGGAGGAATGTAACATAAGCAATATTAGCCTACAGGATAGATGGACTATTTGCTTGCTCTGTAATTATAAATATTAAAATTAGATAAAACTGTCACACAAAGATTGTATGGACTCCATCTGTATTTGATTCTTATTTCTCAGCACTTCACATATTTCAAGAAAAGTTTAAAAATACCGTAGGGAGCAAATTGGTGGGTAAAACCTTTGCATCTACATCATGAAGGACACATTCTAATTGTTGTTTCAAAGCATATCACTTCTGAACTATCTAAATTATGGGGAATATGCTGCTTACAAACAAATTGTTAACTTTACATGTTAAAATTACAGGGCTACATGCCTTTACATGAAAAATCACTTTTAATATGAGACAGTTACTCAATCTATTTATCTCAGAAAGCAGAGATTACCATAACATTAAAGTAAAATTAATTAGTTTGATAAATGTTTTATGAAATTTGTTTCAAATCACTTGGAGCTATTGAAAATTGGCCTAGAAAATAAATCACTGGAGGCTATTGAACTTGGCCTTGCTCATGGTTGTCACAATAATACAAGTACGTTTGACTAATCACACATAAACGAGTCACTAGTGAACATGACAATCTATCATGCCACTGGATGATGTCATGTGTGAATTGAATGTCACTGTCCGTGGCTGTTTTTACAAATGTCAATAAAAAGACATCACTCTCACCTTCAAGAAGCATGATGCTGAGGTGATGAATACAATCATTAAAAGCCGTCCGTGTTTAGTTACATCTTGACTGCCACTATCAAAACGTAAAAGCCAGCCAACAGTCCCTCTTTGTGATTTTTCCTTTCAGCTCAAGCTTTTCGCGCTCAGCATATCTCCCCTTGCACCGACTCCTAGATGGTGAATTTCCACCGTGACTGTGTTACCTAACTGCTGGGAGACGTGCACAACTCTGCTAATGGCACGCCAGTCGCCCACTGCCTACTCAGAACATGATCTGTCTGATGGGTATCAGCACTCGGACAAGTGTCATCAAGCCTTTGAGAGTACCACTACACTGCATGTCAATTATGATCTTGTTAAGCTAATCTAGGTGCCCAGAAAATTAAAGTCTAAAATTTCGCTCATTCCTGTGTCAAAAAATATGAAAACATTCCCTCTAAAAAGCAACAGAAATAGTAGGCTTTTGGAATCATGGCTTTTATAATTACAGTCTCAAATGGCATTAGATTTGCCAATGTTTGCAATTAAAAATGGCTGCCGTTGCCATTGATGACTGTGTATACAGGTGACAACCGAATATTTGATTGCAGACAATATGAAATTCAGATGTGTCATTTGAAATTTCAAAGTTAATCCCTATACTAGTGCAACAAACTCTGAATTTCACGTACAGTTAGTTTTTTGTATATCTTCCATAAAAGTATTTTACTTTAACTTGTCTGATTTCCCTGACCACTCCTGTGGCTATTCATAACTTGGAACAATCCAATTTTTGTCACAAGTGGGCAGATATGGTAATGAGCAACCAGGGTGGAGAGGGCACACCATGGAAGTTGCTGTTGGTGTACAAGCACGTAAGCATATTCAACATATCAATCAAACGTAACCTTTGATTGTCCCTATGTGGGCAGCGTAGAAAATACAAGTATACCCAAATAATGCGCTGATCTTCTCATAATACTACAGACTTTCCGATATGCCTTTTCATGAGCAGCAGGTCTCAAAAGATCACGTGGATTATGCACGTATTTAGAAAACCCAGCACCATCAATTCTATGCGTCACCACACAGCGTTCACCTGAATTTATCAATATTGATTTTTCAAAGAAAAGGATTCGGTCCTATTCATTTTGTGATAAATGTTTAATCAAAGACAGCGAGTGGGCGTGTGAATGTGCGTGTTAAGGGAGAGGAAATAAAAGCATGGTACTACAAATTTGCTTTCGACCAAAACCTTATTAACATGTAAACTAGGCAGACAATGCAATGCATAGAAATTCCCCATCCAGAGGAAATTCAGCTTCTTTTTTAGCAACTTTATCCGCTAAAAATACACTTCCAAATTTAAGTCAGACAAAATACACAGATATAGATCCCTTCCAGTTTCCTTATTGACAGTAATAAATTTGATCTCCTGCTTTGATATACTCAACTTTTGAAGTGTACCTTAAAATACACCATGATTCAATCTGCTCTGACATATTTTTCCTTCAAGATATTTCAAGAAACCAGCAGATTCCACTCTAGTTGCTTGAAGTGTCTTGAAGGAGAAATATGTACCTAGTACTAGTAGCCTATTATTCCTGAGAACCATATATATATATATATATATATATATATATATATATATATATATTGCAACTAAGCCAATTATCTTCCTAACCATCAGCCAAAGACAGCCAAAAGGCCTGTCAATCTCCCCTATATCCTGCAAGCTTTGCTGAACTGAACAGGATGAACTAAAACTTAATAGATATTGACACGCCTTGCAGCAACTGAAATGGATGGAAAAGTTACCATTACATTCAGGTTGAGCATAGCTATTCCTCATTTGATTTCAATAGAATAAGATGCCGCTTTCCATCAACGTTACATGGAACTTCATCATGGTATACTTTTTCATCCAATTGACATGCCAACCAAACAATCAGATTCCATCTATATCAGTTGGTGTACAGTCAACACAATAATCTTATGTCAGACATTACACAATGATAAGACACTGTAAATGATTGCAGATATATTTAAAGAGAGGGTAACAGGTCCTTGAATGAAAGCCAGTCATCACTGGCCAAACCCCAACTACAGTTGTTCCACGTAGCTCCTGCCACATGATAGATGTAGTTTGGTGGACAGTACGATACTGTGTAATGGCCAGGATGGTATAGGTCTCATGTTCCACTCCACTGAAATGACAACCATGCTTACGAAGATCAGATCTGTTCGTGAGTTCATTGGTAAAACATACTTTTATGTGAACAAATATAAACAAATGAGATTCTTTCTTCCAAATCACACAAACCATAATGATTGAAGTTATTTTACTATCTATACAAGCATGGGTAATCAGATAAAGGGAGAGAAGATGTATCTATTCATAGATCTTCATTCTGCGCTCAACAGAGGTATAGCGTTCATGTCTGCTTAATCCAATCACCTAATGGCTAGAGATATTAATCAAAACACATATCAATTTACCTAATATACAGTATTGGTTGTTCACAGTCGTGGCTTGCAGAGACATCAACAATTTCGGTATTACTACAAAAAGGAACCAAGGTTTACAATATCTATTCACAATTTTTCTTTACTGAATACTTCATCTTTAACAAATCATTCAAATAACTTTATGAACTGAGCTTTCATAATATATACAGAGTGGCACACATATCTGTATAAAACACAATAAAAGATTTTGACAGGGGACTGTGACTTCTAGAGAATGTAGAAGAGACCTTTGCAATGTCTCATTCACAAAAAATGTTGATTTAAGATACCAGAAAACAACAGACAGAAAGCTTGCCTTGGTGGAAACACCAGATATTTGGTGTTTTTGGATGTCTCCTTATTAGAAACTTGCGCTTGTTTTAAACATGACAAACAATTCAAAACATTTTCATTGGTGAATGCATAGAACATTGACTTTGAAGCAACTGAGAGTCATTCTGGTAGTTATCGATCAGTATAAAGGACTTTGAACAAGACCACCACAACAACTACAATTAACATCCTGCCCAAACTGTTGAGTTACCATACAAATTCAATGAATAGCCTAGAGTTGGAATGTATGACATACATACAGTGACAGGGAAATCTAATACAATTACAATGAAGGACTTTAGCTTTCATGTTTCTTTTCAGTTCAGGTATAAGGGAAAGGAGAAGTATCCACTTCACTTGAAAAGTGCATGTGACTTTGACCTTGGGCCTGAATCTATTTGTATACATGGTAATGTTACAAGGAAGGACCTTCAGCCATTACCACGTTATAAAAATGTAAAATTCCTGTGGTTTGCATATCAAGGAAGTTACATTGACCCCTAATCCCATAATATATTGTAAAATCTGACATCTGTTTTCTGTACACTAATAAATTTCGTGCCATTTGACTGGTGTGAGTCTATACAAGTTACTCAGATTTTGCAACTTTCTCATAAACCTTGAAAACTCACAGTACCATCCAGGAATTCAATGGTAATATTCTCTCAATGTCAGCTGAAAGATGTAATCTAAGCAAATACAACTAGACTGTATCTAAAAACGTCACAATCTGTGAAATACCAAGTGCATGAATGCAAACTGTGAATCTGACTTTGAAATCCACTCTGACCTTCATAAATTCCCTGGATTTATGTGGGAAACTCTAATCAAATGGAATATGAACAATTAATTGGCTAGACCTTAACCCCTTCATGACCAGATGTTTGAAAAACATGACAAATACATTACACCCTTACCTTGAAATCCATGAAACTCATATGTGATCATGGCCTTCCAAATAGACCTGATGTTTCGTGATTCATATTGTTAATATGGGCAAGCTATTTGGATATAATTGCCAAGTAATTAAATGTGATAAAATAATTCTTACATCTTCAATTACCATGCAAATATGTTATTATCACCTACCTCTAAGGCCAGAAAGTCTTACAGAGCAATTTTACTATTTACTTAAAAGCCATCAGAAAAATTTGTATAATAAGTACTGGAGGATTGGATGATTGAAAGGTTTTGTATCAAAGAGGATTTCACAGATTTTTTTGAAAGTATATAATGAATCCACTCAATTGCAATTCTTAACTTGAATGTAAAGATTGATGATATTGCTATGGAAACCCATATTTTGTTGTTCTTTCTCAAAAATTGATAAATGGAATGTCTTTCCTATAGCATAAGTGTTTTTTTGACAATATATTTGCTATATTCTCAAGTTAAAGGTTACAACAGTCATACAGTTTGTCTTCGCCCACAGATGTGTGAGCCCTTTCAATTCCTAGTACAAGGCGACCTTGCAACACAGTTCCACTTATCCTCTGTGATACACGTACACTGATTGTGCCCATTACAGGCAAGGAGTGAATTAATATAATACCAAATTAAATTCACCCACTCTTGTAAAACTGAAATGCTTTTTGTAGATTTGCGTCACTGCTGCAGAAAAAATACGACAACAATGTCAACGGCGTATTTTAGTGCACTGAACTTGGAATGTGGTTATTCATACCACGTACGTCTTGGAGTTACTAAAAAAATTGAAATATAGTTTTCCATTGCTATCTAAACTGAGCAATATTTTGTCCATATCAGTTGTCTGTTTACCTGGAGGGTGTGATAAAAAAGCTATGGACATTTCATGACTCACACTGAACAAGCAGATATTGGATCATAACATTTTATGTCTTGTTTATGTACCATGTTTCTTTAATTTCCCTTTCTTAACGCCAGAAGCGAGCCAATGAAGATGTTAATATGTTTGCAAGTACTCAGTGGAGGAAGGGAATTTATTTTATTCTGTTAGTCTGCAGGGGAGAGGGCATCTATCTCAGTGGGCAGGGGGGGGGAATTTTGTGTTTCTACTTCTATGTTTAATCACACTTTAGTGCAAAGGGCAAAAACATGTGTTGATGAGAGGGCGGAGGGGAACATTTGTTTTGGTGCTAGAGCATTGGGGAGTTCTAATGGTGGAAGAGGGGCACTGGGGAGTTTTTTGGTACTGGGGAGGGAGAAGGGAAATTTTGTGGATGGGAGGGGAAACTCTTAAAACTGTGATGTAAAGGGTAATTACAAACAGCTTTTACTTTTCCCCTCTAATAGTTAATTTCACCCAAAATTAATTTAATATGCTATATTTACATTTAAAAACACTGAAAAAAACGTTTGATTACAATTTCTTGGAATAGGCTGGTTGGCTATCCCAGTTATGTTTATGCTCTAAAGATCTCTTGAGTTGTCTACCTGGGGTTTGTATTGCAGTGACTGCAATAAATTCTAAGAAAGAGAGTACCTTTTATTGCCTTTCATAAACAGAGTTTGCTTGCAGCGTGCCCACACTTAATTCTTACCAAAGGACAACAACTTGATTAGAACAACACAAGAGCCGGCCGTTTCAAACCTAGTAGCTTGCTTACGAGAACTATTACATTTTTCCGGGCAATGAAGTTTCATTTTCTATCATTTGTTACCCTGGAGAGAACACTTCCATGGAAACGCGAGAGGCAATAACTTGGAACAATGCCAAATGTACTCAAAGCATGCCTGCGTATGTAGAAACATGCCCACTCTACAATGGAGAAACTCAGTCACATCTCCAGGGCCAGCATCCCAGTTGGCCTGTAATCGAACCTTACAAATGAAAATTACTCTGACCCACAATAAAAACACACTGGGAGAGAATCGGAGAATTTTAATGATGTCTGCCAGCATCAGATTAAGAGATACAGGCTTCAAGTGTTATTTCATTACCTGGTTCACCATCAGGAAATACCAACACCACTCCAAATGACTGAACCTTACCTGTATGCGTTGTAAGCACTGCCAATTATTGCACCCTATCTTGGCCTCGTCTACTCAATTCAGACGGAACATGCAACACCTTTGACATGCAATAAAATGCTTGCTTTTTTTGGCAATATAATCTTACTGCAGAATAAGTACTACCTAGCCTTAAAGAATCATTATTAATTTTATATCTACTAAATAATGACAGAGGGAAGTCTTATTTAGTTAATGGTTATTGAATATTCAGTATTAGCATCACTGACACAGTGTTCCAACTTCTTTGAGAAAACATTTCATAAGCACACACTTAAGGTGCACATATCTTAAATTCTAGGTAATTATCAAACAATTTGCCTTGTCTTATACTTTTTAAAAAGCTGCATGGGAACATCTAGAATCTGTGAACTACATTTTCAAGCAATTACTAGATAGAAGTATTTCTGACAAACTGCAACATTCTTTGATTTTTTGAACCAAAAATTGAAAATATTACAACAATAATCTCCAATCTTCTTATCTATTTATAAATGTCTTGGCTCTACCGTATGTCTGTCTCTATTTGGACAGAATAATAAATACATTGTTAGGTAGCCATCAACATAATCCCAGGATAAAAAAGATTTTTAATTTAATTTCACAGTAAAATCCAAGTTTGTGGCAGACCATCAACACATTTTTGAATACAATGAGTTTTGGAATAGGGTTTACTGTTTTGTGTGCCAAGGAATTTCCATCTTTCACACTTCTTGACAAGATAGTTATAAAGTGGTTTGAAACAACTTGTCTGATAAATCTCTAAAATGTACATTGTCAACACAAGATGTCTCATGTCATTTAATTTCAGTTCAGTCTATATTATGATACCATGAACATGAAACATATTCCTTTCAGAAATTCAAAATTTGCATATAGACGCATTCAACCATTTCATATTATATATGTTATTTCAGTGTGTCTTTCAGTTCCCACTCCAAAATCTGTAATTTTATGCTACTGCATGCACAGAGATCGATATTAGAACACATTACCGCCCACTTCATACAATACAATTATCAAACTACATGCCTGACAAATTTTCCCCCATTCAAGCTGCAGTTTAATCTTCAAAAGAGCTTGCCGGCGACTCTATGATCATACATAATGCATAGAAACTTTGCTGTGGTATAACCTAATATGAATCAATACTCACCTCGACCAGGGTCTGGTCACGATGCCAAACACACTGTCAAATTTCCTGTCATTAAATATTCTACGCCTGTAGGCATCACTAGCGTGCCCAAAATACATCACTTCTTACTTGACAGCAGTAATCTCCTCATACTTATTATTGAAGTAGTGAAGAAAATTAAGACACTTTTAATAGACATTGTAAACTTCATCCGGGTAATCACAAAACATACGGACAAACGGAAGCTCTGGCCTGAAGGCTCACACAACAAAACACAAATTGTGTCTCTATTAGTTGTAGTGGACCAAGATGTGACTGATAACTTTGACGGAAAAACTTACATGACTCCGTTTGAACATTGTTTAGTTTCTGTCAAAATGTCAAAATGTTTACTTCAATTGCTCACATGATAATACATTATGTTGAAAATACAGCAGTCTACTACGAGATAGAAGCTTATACTCCAGATGGGTTTGCAAGTTAAGAAAAGGTCTATATATGATTGGCAGGTGGACTACTGTTACATGTAAGGACTTGGGTAGGGAGAAATAAACCTGCATGATTTAAATACTCTCTTAAGATGTCTACAAGTGATCATTCAGAAATTGAATCTACAAAGAATATTGATAGGAATGATGACTGTTTAGATGGAAGGGCTGTGTGGACAGTATTGAAGAGAAGAGGAGCTTTGATGAAGGAGATGCAAGAGATTGAGCTGATGTTATATGGAGTAATGAACACAATAGATGGAGGCTGCATCTCTGGTTAGCTGAAGGACTGATACTCAGAAAGAGTTGTACCGGTAATATGTTGCCAAATCCAGTAGTAATGATTGGTGATATTCTTGAACTTCAGAGTTCAAAGGTTTCCAGATGGTTTTGAGGAAGTTTAGCATACATATACCATAGTCTAGGTTAGAATAGTACACTGTTATTACAACTTGTGTGGCTAGAAGGCACATCATGTGGGAAAACAAGTTTCAGTAATTGCAGACATTTGGAATTTTGTGGATTTGGTTAGCTGAAGGGAATGTAGAACTCGCACGAGAGCTGTCAAAAAGGTCACGGAAACTATGCCAGACAGATAGTGTGATATAAACGTGATTGACGTGACTCGGGATCTAAATTCAAGACATGGAAGGATGTCTAAATGCATACCACACTGTATGAACACTCAGGTTTAAACCTCTCTGTCTTCAAGTAGCAGGTTGAGGCAAAAAGCAAATGGAAATACAGGTGAAAGGGGTGATGTGTATTAAGGGACACCAAGGAATCGTGGGAAGGACCACTGACAAGGCATTGGCAGTGCTCGCTGTTTGAGGTGTGAGCTGGTCACTGCACAATTACTATGGATGAATCCACAGGATTTCATTCGACTATGCATGCAGCCTGCCATCAAAGAGACAGGTCAGAATCAAAACTCAGCATTCCCGTCAGCTAGATGAGTTAAGCACGGGAAATTTTCCCGTGTTTATCTGAAACTGCATGGATGCACTGAACTCCACTCTCCCGCAACTTGACTCAACTTCTTATTTGAAGCTCCATGGGTCTGCATCAAAATTATTACGCACCATAGAGATAAAGGCTTTTAAAGTTAATTGAACAAGTCTGTTCTTGGTATGGAAACTGCATTTTTATCTTGTCAATGCTACAGGCAGGCAAATTCTGTGGCGATACCAAATTGGGTCTCGGTACAATGATAACCCATATAAATAATGAAACGGCATATACTGCCCATGGGTAACATAAATGTCTCCATTAACTGTTAAGATAAAGTTTTTCCTCTGATTTGCAAGCTCTCAACTGAGAAAAAATGTTGTCCCAGAAAAAGTATTCCCAAACTTTTATGGATAGAATAACTGCATCCAGTCATGAAATAGACGGGCATTTTTCTTCAGACACTGTTTGTACCAGTTTCAGCAGAAATACAAGGAAAAATCATTGATGCTTGTTGAAGAAAATTAATTAAGAACATCGAAACGCATACTATAGAGTACAATTCACAAGTTAAACTATGTTGAAACTCATGCTCCATAGGACAGAAATGACTAATGCATTATGCAAATCAATGCAAAAGTGTCAGACCTTGATCTTGTGCATGAGAAGCAACTACGAAGTGTACATTAATATCAAACTATCGTAGCTCTATAAACTTTTTAAAGACATGCAAAACATTTTAGGAATGTCCATCTATATGTTAAACAGATCAGACACTGAATATAATTTCCCATCAACTGTGATTATATTTGCTGTCAGAAAGCATTCCCAGAAGCCCCATTTACACTGGAAATGGCAAAGGTCATGGTGTGAAAACCTCTAGAAATGTAATTATAAATTTCATATGAGAATTCTTGGTGCGTGGAAAAACTCTATTATGAAGCAATCACAATGCAAATATATAAACACGTAAGAAAGTTAATTAAATTCTTTTACCAAAATACGCTGCTTGAATAGTAATATTTTAATACTAATATTGCTACGCTGCTGTCAAAGAAAAGGCAACTTTGCTGTACTAATGTAAATTTAATGAATTTCAGATAAGTGCTAGCAAATTTCTGGTTTTTCCCTACAATTTAATATTTCTTAGAGACACATTTCACATTGGTTTGACCACCGAACACAAATATCTCAAATTTGCACCACACATTTTCACAGCTGTTATCTTTCACAGGATTTTATGCTTTCACAAGCTGTGATATTTGCATGGAAAATGTTCTTCTATCTACAAAATTTTTCTGTTTACATTAATAACACAGTTATATTTGGGGCAGAAAATATTCAGAATTAGCCATTATCGCAGGAAAAAAAACATGACAAATTAAATGCAATAAGAATGAAACAAACAAAGCACACACATGTATATCTTCAAGTTCCTTTTTTTGAAATGAGAAGTAAAAAAAAAATTCAAAAATTTTCAGGACTTTCCCTGGCTTTGATATATACTGCAGGATGTCTGTTTGCACACTCTTTTCTCCACTTGTTTATCTGGCTACAATTCATATGTTTGTATGTTTTGTATGCCACTACATTCTGTCACCATACTGGGAAATAAAAACCTAATTTTAAGTAATCTGCTCCTACTATCGTTCACCAAATATTTTAGATTATTTTTTATGTTCTAAGCAGATACTTGTCCAAAATTATCTTTTTTAAAACTAGATTTCCTGCCATTATTAAAAGTTGAAAACAATAAAACCTATAATCTCATAGTCAGGTTTTTATGAAATCTCTTCTTTTCGTAATATTAACATTTTTTCTTACTTGCAAAGTTTAAACTCCATCATGCCAAAATTGTTAAATGCTGTTCTTTCTTTCTTTGTTCACACACAGTAGAGGTGGTCCCTCCATTGTCCATTGGTTCTTTTTCTTCTTTCTGTCAAAGTTTTCTCTCAATAATGTTATGTCTTTGCATTATTATTGTTGCATTGTTTTTGTATTTTTGTATTTTTGTATCATGCCAGATCTGCATTCATCTCAGTAATAAATGTAGTGCAACACAAAATGAGTTCTACTGCTTTGCACTAAGACAGCATTAAATTTCACGTGCTGTTAATAGATTTCTAATTTGTCTTGATCTAAACAGGAATATCCTTTCATGTTCTGAAATTGAGAAGTATGTCCATTTCTCTACATTAAGAGTCATCTTTAAGACAGATTATAGATATGGTGATGACGCAGTCCTCCTCTGCAGACACGACGAGAGATATAACTCCCTTGATGCATGGTGAATCAATTAGTTTTCAAGTAAACCAACCAAATGATTGAAATATTCCCCAACAACATAATGGAAAGAGGATTATTAAAACCACACAAAGTCACTTGAACTGATTCATCAAGATAAAACTGAAGATTCAGTGGTCTCACCATTCCCTTTTTGCCTCATTATTTTCAATAAATGTGCTCAATTCGTAACTTTTACACAATATAACAATGATATGTCTTGCACACACACACACACACCCCTTTTTAAATCTTGTTTAAAATCAAGGTGATAATTTTAGAAAAAGGGAAATCTGCTATCGTTTATTGCCCACTACAGTTTTAGCAAAGTGGGCAAAAATCACTTCAATGAAAACAAATAATGACTTTTTTAAAAAGGATTTCACCAGTTTTTCATACCATAATATAGATTAGAAACGTAGAGGGTCTGACACAGATGTGAATGTATATCAGACTTTCTTAAGGTTACTAATGAGTGCCCTGGAAGTGTAAGAATTAAACTTTTGTTCAAACTTTCCTAAATTAAGACAGTGAAATTTTTCTTACTCCATGAGCTATAAAATGAGCCCCCACAAGTGGAGGTTCAGTAAAGCATTGTTCAAAAAGAGTCCAAGTATCTGTCTTGGCTGCATAATTACACCATAGTTATCATCATCATTAGTTTTTGCTTAGCTGAGAGATTGCACTGGATCATTTGAATATAAGTAACTTGAAACCTATGTTGCTCAGTTTGATATAAAGACTGTTTGCATATCTTAGCCTGGTGACTAAATTTTTTAACATCATCCTGCACTTTCAGTTTTTTTTTCCATTGAAACTTATTCCAAGAAACTACGTAAAATGGATTCAACTTCAATTCACTGTTTAGTAGCTTGACTCAATCCTGGATTAGAAATTCCATAAAACGAAATTCCGCCGGGCTAACACACCAGGGGGGCGGAATTGCCTTGTACTGGATTTTATTCGGATTTACGTTTTCAACATCAGGTTAATTGAGGTGATAGCAAACAGAGACACACATAGTGGGCTCAGACAGCCTGGTACTTTGTTGATGAACAACAAAGAAGATACTGTATCCGTTTCGGTTTGAATTGCCATGACAACAGACTACTTTTCCATTAGATTTCTTCACAATATTTACACACACACCCACACACCAAATGGACTTGTGCTTTTACAATACCAATTCACCTCTCATCTTTTTACACGCTGTTATCGAGTTTGATTATAATTTTATAATTTGCTCTATGTGCCAGTTACATCTGTGCGATGTAGCAACTGCAGAACATAAAAGAAAAATAGCTTGAGTGGGTGGACAACATTGGTGAAGATAAAATTTGAATATTACTACTGACTGACTAGCTGGATGGATCATAAATGAATTAAATGGCATGTTGTGTACTACATAGATTTCTGATAAAATTAAACTCAGCCACTTATTTTGCATTCATATTTTGAGTCTGTTGTTGTCAATTTATTTTAATTCTGCCACTTAATTTGCATTCATATTTTGAGTCTGTTGTAGTGTATTACTTTAAGTTACAGTATGGTACACTTCAGAATTATCATCCAAATTAAGATGATCGGTCTCTGAAGTTTGGAGTTCACAATCCATCTGTCAGAGATTGCTGAACTCTTTTTATTAACACAGTAAGAAACTGAAAACATGTTTTAATTTTTCTTTCTCATCTGAGTGGTTTGCTAAAAATAACAATTTTTCAGAAATTTCAAAAGATACAGGAAGTTGCAAGTATATGTAACTGTTGTTTTCCTCATACCATATAATAATTATTATTGGTGGCTATGTTTGTATTTTTAGTTTTTTATTCAATCAGACAATATTATTATTATTGTCATTATTATTATAATTGACAATGATGATGATGATTATTGGCTACTGATTACTAGTTATTATTATTATTTATCATTATTATTATTATTATTATTATGCTATTGTTGTTCTTGTAGTTATTGTTGTTGTTGTTTTAGTTGCTGTTGTATTACTCTTGCTAGTGGAGAGGATGTGTAAATATTGATAGAGATATTTACTTGTCAGGGTATATATTGTTTAGACATACAGTTTAGGGTTGTTATCTGAGTTGTTACTGAAACCAGGATGTTATTTTATAATCAGCTTTACTTCAGCTGCCAAACTTCTGATAATAGCACAGCAGACTCAATTAACATGTAGACAAATGCTTCAGCGACTTTCTGACTGAACACTTATATTGACAGTTTTTTTGGGTGTTGCATTTTATTCAAAGCAAGCACAACTCATTTTGGCCCATCTGTTATGAATACCTTGTTGGCCACAGTACTCTTGTCATTTTTTCACACTTTGTGATGATTTGCTTTGAATTTGAAAATCGGAGGATATTATGCCTCTGAAAACTGACTCAATTGATTGAATCTTTTTTTCTGTAAGTTACTGAGCTGTTTCTTGTACAGTATTGTCACCATGCCAAGTTTGATCAGTGCGTCATCACGGTCAAAGAGTGCAGTGTTCGGTGAAGGTGATGATTACACAGAACAGCCAAATCACTGGTCTTAAAATTCACATCGAGGAGGAACAAGTGCCAAGACACTTCAACTAGCATGTGATGATTGAACTTAAGAGTTTCAATTTTGTAAATTATGGCAATCTGATGAGCATCTTTGTGGCTGTTGCAGTGAAAGGCACATTTTCAAACAACAAAGGGAATTGAATTGCAAACAATTGCACAGATTAAATCTTCACAGCAAGTACCAAAACGAAATCAAAAGGATGAGAAACAGGCTGATTTCAAGTATGTCTGCTTTAAAAGGAAAACATCACAAATGCATTTCTCAGTACGCATGAATTTCTGGCGATATAGTACCAAATGATAAAGCCAAGTGTTGTATGAAAATGCTATTGGTATATCCTGAAAAATGTAGAGAATTACAATTTTCATAACAATTCAAACAAATCTGACAAAGGTCATTCCTGGGAACCCTGCATATCGTGATGCTGACAAAACAGTACCACATCACTTTTGGATATCAGAAATTGACAGGAAGAACATGACATGAAAAACAATCAGCTTCTTGGCAGCAACTCATGACAATGAAAGTGGAACTCAAAAGTCTGACACAAACAAAATTCACTAAACTACTATTAAAAGACTGAGAACAAGCTGCATGTGGATTTTAGCATCGACAGATTTTCATTACAAATACCATGTTTTCAATCTACATGTAGCTGAAAAGACATCGCACCCAAAATAAATATATAGGGAAGAGTTTAAAGTAGCGGCATCTTAAATTAGCAAATTGAAAGACTTTGCAAAATTCTCTGAAAAAAAATTTAGCTGAGAAGACCTGTTTAACAGTTACTTTATTTTATTTTGTTATCAAACTTCAATTATAATGGTAATACTGTAACATTTGGGTCTGGGGCCTGGAACACTAGAGTGTCATTATTCATTATTTTCCCATCAGACTCAACACATTAATCAATATGTCTGGACACCTGGTTAGTCTCGGCCGAACATTCATGAGCAATACACGACAGAGTCTGTCATACTGACACAGGGCTATATTACCCGTGTTCTAGTCTTGAATCCAATTTACTCGTATAAAATGAAGTTTTCAACAGATGATGGTGAGTAATTAGCTGTAGATTCCAGAGCTGTTTGCCTGACTTTTTCTGGAATATTTGTTGTAGGATATGAAAATAATAATCAATGTAATTTTGATCACTGAAAGCAATCTGGAGTCAGTGTCTCTGATAATGACAGTTTCAAGTAAAATGTTTAATGTTTGCAAATTTTAACTGACGGTGGTTCCTCAAGCTGTGGTTTTAAGCCCTGAGATTGCTATGCTTTTGTGTATCCCATGGTTCAATGGACCGAACTATTGGAAGATTGGGATGAAAAGGGTACTTTGCATTCCAGAACAGACAAGTTTATTTGCATTGATAAAGAAATTGACTATAGATATGCCCAGACATGTATGCTATACAAATGTTAATAAAAGCAAGTAAACACCAATAAATTTAACTCCACCAATGCTGCGGAAACATATAGTAATTTCGAGGACTGAAAGCAGAAATCTGAAAAAGTGACACAAGCAATTGCTCCTGTTCGCATTAGGCGATATTGAGTTTCAACACTAATGTGTGATTTGGCAAGTGACTTATTTGGAGAGCAGTGCAGGGACTTGAGTAGAATCAATCTACCGATATGAAGAGTAACAGAATACGCCACTTTCATGAGAATGATAGCAGTTACCAAACACGTCACAGACGGATATGGTTGGATTGTCCTGACACGGTCGAGGTCCCCATGCAGAAATGCTTTCAACACGGGTGGGGAAAACAAACAAATCAACCAACAAACAAACAAATTAGCCAGTACGAGACTAACAAATCACCACCTTTCCACTATGGCAGATGTTTTCACATAAACATGGTGATAAATTCTCTGGATACGCCTACAAATTAGATTTTCACAACCCTCATTGGTATCATGAATCAACTGTACACAGCTGATGGTAATTTGATCAGTGGAATCCCAGATACAAAATAAAAATCCTATATTCACACGATTTCTAGAACAGCCGTCTTTGAAAATACTTGAATTTTTCATAACGAAGTTGCTTGGATGGATTGCAAGAAGACCACAGGCGTGCTGTTTACTCGGTAGTTTGTATAAGTGTAGTGTATGCTATGTTCCGACGTTCTCTTCCGTAGCCTTATCACCAAGGTAAGAAACAGAATTATCCGGCCTGCAAAAAAAAAAAACGCCTGTTCTAGTCGAAAAATAAACACGAATCCTACAGTCAGTTACCTCGTTCGATGCGGAAGGCCCTCTATTGTCCAAAAAACACTCTCATGTCACAATCAAATGAAAACTTTAGGAGAAATCTGCCGTGTTTTCACCAACTAGGTATTTCTGGCGTCCACCGTTGTAATAACGCAACTCATTATCATAATTGTACGCCGTCCGCATCGCTGATTGGTCCTGGAGCAACGCCATCAACGGCATCAGACTGAGATTCACCGCTTTCTACGTGCGGACACCGTCCATTATGAT